>NW_020687728.1:0-3812 GCF_002925995.2 Terrapene triunguis | reverse complement strand
TGGCAGGCACCTTGCTGGAGATTAGCAGCAGCAAATAGGTAGTGCACCGAGAGGGTAAAATATTTCCCCGTGAGGCTACAACCAACAGGATTTTAAAAAGAAATGCACTGTGCAAACAATGCTTACAGTCACTGCTCCATCTCTTAACATTACACAGCCCCACACTTGAACCAACTGTGACGTTGTGCAGTCTATATGGTTTTATAAAAACTTGATAATAAGTCAATATAATGTAACTGGGATAGTTTTAGAGAAAATACGGTAATAAGTGAATGTAACGTAACTGGAATATGCTTCATGCAAAAGGTCTCTTGTAAGGTATCATTACAAAGCTTATAATCTACTGAGTATGATCATCTGATTTGTATAAATGTACCACTCTTGTATCTAAAACTAGAAATATAAAATGTAACTCTGAGGGCCTATTGTAATTATGTAAAGTGTGGGCCATTAATGATGGTTTGGAATCTTGATGACTCCCATTGTCTGCAGATGGCTGTTTACCTGTGAGTCTCCCTGTATATGTGTGTGCTGGCAAGTGAGTAATGAAGTCTTGCAGTGACATGTGATCATGTCACCTGAACTGGAATCCATCTTTAACCTGGTGCTTTTCCAGTGAGGGGGGGTGGAAACCCAGAGGGACAAAGGGTTCCCGCCTTATGCAAAAGATATATAAAGAGGTGGAACAGAAGAGAGAGGGGGAGGAGCCATCATGGAGAATCCCCTAGATAACACCTAAGCTGGAACAAGAGCTGTACCAGGGGAAAGAATTGTGCCCAGGCCTGGAAGGTGTCCAGTCTGAGAAAAACTTACTGAAGCATCTCTGAGGGTGAGATTATCTGTATTTAGTTTGATTAGACATAGATTTGCGCATTTTATTTTATTTTGCTTGTGACTTACTTTGTTCTGTCTGTTACTACTTTGAACCACTTAAATCCTACTGTCTGTATTTAATAAAATCACTTTTTATTTAGTAATTTACTCAGAGTATGTATTAATACCTGGGGGAGCAAACAGCTGTGCATATCTCTCTATCAGTGTTATAGAGGGCGAACAATTTATGAGTTTGCCCTGCATAAGCTTTATGCAGGGTAAAACGGATTTATCTGGGTTTAGACCCCATTGGGAGTTGGGCATCTGAGTGCTAAAGACAAGCACACTCCTGTGAGCTGTTTTTAGGTAAACTTGCAGCTTTGGGACAAGTGATTCAGACCCTGGGTCTGTGTTGAAGGGGACTGGAGTGTCTAATTCAGCAAGACAGGGTGCTGGAGTCCTGAGCTGGCAGGGAAAACAGAAGCAGGAGTAGTCTTGGTACATTGGGTAGCAGCTCCCAAGGGGGTTTCTGTGATCCAACCCGTCACACCAACAGCCTAGGTTTTAGACAATGCCATGAATATTACAGCCAGGTGGAACACGCTGTTCCATTCAACCCGCAGGCAGACACCCTGAAACGTAACAGTTAAAGAATAGATCCTGGCTCCACCAGGGTAAAGCAGAGTTTTAAAGTTTGCCTCTCAGTATGAACAGTAACTTGTGCAGCACTGAATCTAACAGCAGTCGCGTGCAACATGTGGGCGCTTTAGTTTAATGAGGGGAAGCCCGCGGAAGGTCCCGCCCCAGAAATGCCGCCCCCGACAGAGGTGGTGGAAGGTCCCACCCCCGAAATACCGCCGACGACCGGGGTGGCAGAAGATCCAGCTGCCGCAGTCACCGCCCCCCAAAGGTTAGCGCCCTAGGCAACCGCCTAGGTCGCCTAATGGGTTGCGCTGGCCCTGGGTTTGGGGCATGTAATTCAGACCCTGGGTCTGTGTTGGAGCAGATGGGAGTGTCTGGCTCAGCAGGACAGGGTGCTGGAGTCCTGAGCTGGCAGGGAAAGCAGAGGGATAGAAGTAGTCTTGGCACATCAGGTGGCAGCTCCCAAAGGGGTTTCTGTGATCCAACCCATCCCAGTGGCATAGTTGAGCAGGATCTGTGCACAGCTGATTGCTTTGAGATACTGATAGTGATTTTAAGTGAGTTTTAAGTGTGGTGGCTGGAGAACAGACAAAGTGGTTACTGGTTTGTTATTTTCTGTTTGCTTATTTCGGGTAAGGGAAGTAGGGACAGAAAAGGAAGCAAAATAAGTAAGAAGGAAGATTAGAAGAAACTAAAACTGCACAGGGTGCAAATTGCCCAGAAAGGCTGGACACTGTGAAAGTCTCTGTTAACTAAGAAGCCCCTGAGCTGAGTGCATCCCAGTTTCAGTGAACTGCAGATGGGTGTGGCCCAACCTCTGTGTCTGTGCTGAAGCTGACTGGAGTGTCTAACTTAGCAAGGCAGGAGTGGAGGGTGCCTGTTCTGGCAGGAGGGGTTCTCTGTGGTATCCCAGCTCATCGAGTGACGGTCTCAAGGGAAGACAAATGGAAATTGATGTGCAATTTGCCTAGGAAAAGGCTGCCCACCAGCAAACCCTGGACTTAAAAGACAAAGCGATTAAGACCCAGAAACATGAACTGGCTGTAATGGAGTGGAAGAGGTGCCCAGAGACATGTATCCTGGAGCTGGAAGTTGGGGTCCTGGTGACTGCTGCGGTGGGAACAAACCCCAAGGACTCTAGCTGGAAGCAAACCCAACCTGAGTGAAACGGGGGGGGGAGGGGAGGGGGATTTTGCTGGCCAGCAAAAGGTCTGTCATAGCTGGTAGCTGTGAGCCTACAGCTGGATCAGGGTCTTTCCCTTTTGGGGGACACAGGAGTGTCTGCCCCACAGGGGAGCCCAAAAACAAATTTTAGGTATACTGCCTCTGCCACGGTCAGTGTCCAAGTCTCTGGCAGTAAGTTCAGAAAGAGGGTGTGACGTTGTGCAGTCTATATGGTTTTATAAAAATATGGTAATGAGTGAATATAATGTAACTGGAATATGCTTCATGTAAAAGGTCTCTTGTAAAGTATCATTACAAAGCTTATAATCTACTGAGTGTGATCATCCTATTTGTATAAATGTACCACTCTTGTATCTGGGACTAGAAATAGGAAATATAACTGAGGGCCTATTGTAATTATGCAAAGTGTGGGCCATTAATGGTGGTTTGGAATCTTAAAGGCTCCCATCAATCAGGACAATTGACTGGGGCTCTGTTTTCAAGCAAGCCTTCCTGTGAGTCAGACTGGGAGGAATGAAGGCTTGGGGGTCTTACAGTGACATGTGATCATGTCACAAGAACTGGAATCCATCTTTAACCTGGTGCTTTTCCGGGAGGGTGGGGGTGGAAACCCAGAGAGAGACAAAGGATTCCTGCCTTATGCAAAAGATATATAAAGGGTGGAACAGAACAAAAGAGAGAGGAGCCATCATGAAGAATCCCCTAGCTACCACTTGAGCTAGAACAAGAGCTGTACCAGGGGAAAGAATTGTGCCCAGGCCTGGAAGGTGTCCAGTCTGAGGAAAAAACTTACTGAAGCCTCTCTGAGGGTGAAATTATCTGTATTCGGTTTGGTTAGACATAGATTTGCACATTTTATTTTATTTTGTTTGGTGACTTACTTTGTTCTGTCTGTTACTACTTGGAACCACTTAAATCCTACTTTCTGTATTTAATAAAATCACTTTTTACTTATTAATTAACTCAGTATGTATTAATACCTGGGGGAGCAAACAACTGTGCATATCTCTCTATCAGTGTTCTAGAGGGCGAACAATTTGAGTTTACCCTGCATAAGCTTTATACAAGGTAAAATGGATTTATTTGAGTTTAGACCCTATTGGGAGTTGGGCACCTGAGTGCTAAAGACAGGAACACTTCTGTTAGCTGTTTTCAGGTAAACCTGCAGCTTT
>NW_020687727.1:0-7496 GCF_002925995.2 Terrapene triunguis | reverse complement strand
ATCTGATTTGCTGTACCCAAACAAAAAGTGAGAACTCTGTTATTCTCTGACAATGGACAGAGGCTACAACAGGAACACACACCAGTGCCGCGTGAAAGTTAAGGAGCTGAGGCAAGCCTACCAAAAAAAAGGATGCAAACGGTCACTCCGGGTCAGAGCCCCATACATGCCGGTTCTATGATGAGCTGCATGCAATTCTGGGGGTGGCCCCTACCACTACCCCACCGATGTCCGTGGACACCTGCAAGGGGGGAGTCTCATGCAACAGGGATGAGGAGTTTGAAGATAGCGCACAGCAGGCAAGCAGAGAATCCCTTCTCCCCAGCAGCCAGAAACTGTTCATCACCCTGGAGCCAATACCCTCCCAACCCTGGCTCCCGGACCATGAAGCCAGAGAAGGAACCTCTGGTGAGTGTACTTTTGTAAAAATATAATACAGGGTTTAGAAGCAAACACGTTTAATGATTAATTTACCATGCCAAGCCAGTAGCAAGTAGTCTGGAATCATTGCAGAACAAAACCTTGCAACGAATGGGCCCGGGCTTTGGCTGTTTGCCTTTGGCTGAAAATAAATCACCCCATGACGGGTTGGATCACAGAAACCACCTGGGAGCTGCCACCTGATGTGCCAAGACTACTTCTATCCCTGCTTTCCCTGCCGGCTCAGGACTCCAGCACCCTGTCTTGCTGAGCCAGACACTCCCATCTGCTCCAACACAGACCCAGGATCTGAATTACTTGCCCCAAAGCTGCAGGTTTACCTGAAAGCAGCTAACAGAAGTGTTCCTGTCTTTAACACTCAGATGCACAACTCCCAATGGCGTCTAAACCCAAATAAATCAGTTTTACCCTATATAAAGCTTATACAGCAGCAGCTCAGGGATTGCGTTGGCTACTTGGATCGGTGCACATCGGTGATAAAAATTTTGGTATTAATGCCAGATACATGATTAAATTAAGAGCCAACCCAAAGGGAAACACTGGAGGGAAAGAGAAGCCAGTGACTGATTACAAAGGACACCATGGGTAATGAACAAACTAACCTCAAACTACACTAACTGAACAGAGGGTGTGGTATCATAAAGATACTTGTAACACCCATCAGTAATAAAAATTTTGGTATGAATGTTAAGTTTTGGGAATGAGAATTTTCACATGGATATGATAACGCTACTTTTCAATTAATACCTGTAAACAGACTTAAAGCTTACCACAGCAGAGAAACCATAACAAACCTGGTTTGCTGGGTGAGGGGGAAACTGAGGCACACTGCCTCATAGCCTTAATGGCTGAATGCCAAGAGAACTATAACATAAACTGCCTTCGAGATAGTGACTAACCCTCTTGCAGTAAACTAAGGGGGCAGGTGTGACACTCTGTATCTCGGGGGAACCCCCTGCACCCCATGTTCATCCTTATAATGATTGTGTGGTATCCAATGCAAAGTTTGTCATGTTGGGTGTTTCCGGAAGGCTCATGATGCACGGAGCATTTTTGTTATAGTAATGTTATAGGTTGTAATTTCATGTATATAGTTATGAGGCTGAAAATGTGTCCTCATGGCTTAAAACAAGCCCAGGCAAAACTCTCCAGGAACAGAAGTATTTGTGGCACCTTAGAGACTAACAAATTTATTTGAGCATAAGCTTTCGTGGGCTACAGCCCACTTCATCGGATGCATAGAATTGAACATACAGTGAGGAGATATATTTACATACAGAGAACATGAAAAGGTGGATGTTCCCCTACCAACTCTAGGAGACTAATTAATTAAGATGAGCTATTGTCAGCACGAGAAAAAAAACTTTTGTAGTGATAATCAAGATAGCCCATTTAAGACAGTTTGACAAGAAGGTGTGAGGATACTTAACATGGGGAAATAGATTCAATGTGTGTAATGGCTCAGCAACAGAGGGGCAGTTCACACCTCATCAGGGCATGTATGGGACTGTGAGGGGTTACGCCCCTTGTTGCAAGGTAGCACGGCCTAGCGGCCAGAGTCTGTAGAATTGCCCCTGGTTACGGGGTAGTGCGGCCTAGTGGCCAGAATCCATAGAATTGCCCCGGGTTACAGCGCCGTAGGGCCTTGACACTGGCTCAGTGGGGAGATCCTACCAAAACACGCTGAGGCTTACCGGGGGCAAGGTACCAGTCCATCACACGCTCCCCCCTCCCCTGAGTAGCTTCTGACCGTCTTGAGAGTTGGAGTCTCCCACGAATCTCCAGGTTCTCCGGGTCCATCTCCTCCTCAGGCTCCTCCCGCCGCAGGGCATCGTGCTGGCCAGGGGAAGCTTCAGATCCCAGCAGGTTCAAGGGCGGTGGCTGGTCCTCCGCAGGAGCTTCCAGGGTAGGTCCTTCCCCTGCGGCCGCCAGCCCAGACTGAGCTGGATTCCCTCCTTTTATACTCCCAGAGCACTTGGAGCGTGCCCAGTATGAACGGGGCGGGACTTCCTCCATCAGAGATACTGGTCTGACGCTGCTGGGGCTAGTGCGGGGCATGGCTGCCCCGTCACACACCCTCCCCCTTAAGAGAGATCCTCCGGGTTGGTCCGCCTCCTCCTCCCCCTGTCTGGAAAAGAAATCTGCGTTGGCGTGTGCCTTACCCGGGCGATGAAATACGCAGAAGTCGTAGGGTTGGAGGGAGAGGTACCAGCGCAGAATCCGGGGGGTTTGTGTCCTTCATACTATGTATCCACCGTAGGGGGGCATGGTCTGTGATCAACCTGAAGTTATTCCCCAACAGATAATAATGTAGGGCGTCGATGGCCCATCTCACCGCCAGGGCCTCTTTCGCTATTGTGGAATAACGTTGTTCCTGGGGGAACAGTTTACGGCTTAGGTACAGTATCGGGTGTTCTTCCCCGTCCGATTCCTGGGAGATCACGGCCCCCAGGCCTACTTCCGAGGCATCCGTCTGCAGTATAAATTCCTTTGAAAAGTCTGGGTGTCGTAGGACTGGTTCTTGCATGAGTTGTTCTTTCAGGGTTCCAAAGGCTTTCTCCCATTCTTCCGACCACTGTACTTGTCAAGGCTGCGAGTTCTTTGTCACGTCCGACAAGGGGGCGGCTATGGATGCAAAATCCGGCACGAAGCGGCAGTAGTATCTGGCTAGTCCCAAAAACTGGAGCACTTGTTTCTTTGTCTTAGGGACAGGGTACGTCTCTGAGAGCTTGCACCTTGCTGATTAGGGGTGTCGGTTTTCCCCCTCCTACCGTATATCCAAGGTAGGTTACCTCTTCTTGCCCAAGGTGGCACTTTGCCGGGTTAGCTGTGAGGCTGGCTACTCTGAGGGCTTGCAACACCCTCGCCAGATGGCGGAGGTGGTCCTCCCAGTTGTTGCTGTAGACTACGATGTCATCTATATATGCTGCCGCATACTGGTCGTGGGATTGTAAGACCTTGTTCATCAAGCGCTGGAACGTAGCAGTGGCTCCGTGTAGCCTGAACGGTATGGTTATAAATTGGAAGAGGCCGAAAGGCGTTGGGAAGGCCTTCTTCTCCCGGGAGTTTGGTGTGAGGGGGATCTGCCAATATCCTTTGGTTAGATCTATGGTTGACAAGTACCTCACTCCCCCAAGCCGTTCCAGCAATTCGTCCACCCTCGGCATCGGGTATGCGTCGAAGCGGGAGATGGCATTGACCTTTCGGAAGTCGATGCAAAACCGAGTAGTACCGTCGGGCTTTGGGACTAGGACGATGGGGCTGCGCCACTCAGTCGTTGATTCCTCCACGACCCCCATCTCCAGCATTGTCTCTAGCTGCTGCTGGACCGTGTGCCACATTTTCCGGGGCAACGATCGGTGGTTGTCTCTCACCTTCTGATCGGGGGTGGTGGCGATGTGATGACTCATTACAGCCATTCGCCCAGGGCGGGCGGATAAGACATCCGGGAATTCCTCCACTAGTTGTTGTAGTTGTTTTCGCTGTCCGGGGGTGAGGCCTGACCCTATCGTCACCGGCCTTGGGTCAGGTGGATCTCCCACTAGGGGTGCGAGTTCCAATTCTGGGGTGGACAGGCCGATGAGCAGGGCTTCCCTGGTCTTCCAGGCCTTCAGAAGATTCACATGGTAGATACGCGTCTCCTTCCGTCGCCCCGGTAGTCGGACCTCGTAGTCTACCGGCCCAGCTCGCTGGACTACCTTGAAGGGGCCCTGCCATTTGGCCAGAACTTTCGACTCAGCTGACGGCAACAAGAGCAGCACCCGGTCTCCTGGGCCGAAACGCCGCCCCCTAGTCCCGCGGTTATAGAGGCGTTCTTGGCTCGCTTGGGCCTGTATCAAGTTCTCCCGGGTGAAGGCCCCTAGTGTTTGGAGCCGCTCTTGGAGGTGTAACACGTACTGTGTGGTCCCGAGAACTCGCATCTCCTGGGCTTCCCACTCCTCCTTCAGGAGGTCCAAGATCCCCCGGGGCTGCCTTCCATACAAGAGTTCAAAGGGCAAGAACCCCGTCGAGGCCTGGGATACCTCCCTTATGGCGAACAACAGGGCTGGCAACAGAGTATTCCAATGCGTAGGATCCTCCTCCACGAACTTCCATAGCATAGATTTTAAGGTGCCATTGAAACATTCCACCAGGCCATCTGTCTGCGGATGGTCAACTGACGTCCGGAGCGTTCGTATGTGGAAGCGACACAGCTCGGCTATCAGCTTGGAGGACACATTCGTGCCCTGGTCTGTCAGGATTTCCACAGGTATCTCTACCCTAGCGAAGATCTTCACTAGTTCATTAGCAATTGCTGGTGCTGGCGCCGTTTTTAGGGGAACGGCTTTCGGGTAACGTGTCGCGTAGTCCACGATCACTAGGATGAAACGATTGCCTGTCTTGCTTCTTTCAAGGGGGCCGACTAGGTCCATCCCAATCCGTTCGAAGGGTATGCCGACGACCGGCACGGGTACCAGGGGTGCCCAGGTTACCCCCTTCGGTCCTGCCAGCTGGCATTCCGGGCAAGACGCACAATAGTCCTGAACCTCTTGGTGTATGCCCGGCCAGAAGAACCGGCGAGCCACCCTCTGGAGGGTCTTCTCCCGCCCCAGGCGTCCTGCCCAGGGGTTTGCATGGGCTAGTTGTAGGAGGCCTTGCCGCAGCCTCCTGGGAACCAATAGCTGGTGGAACATCTCCTGGGTCTGGGGTTCCTGGGTTATCCGATATAGGCGATCCCGCCATATCTCAAAGCGGGGGCCCTGTGGGGGTCGCGGAGTCGGGTCTCCATCGGGGTCCAGGCTGGTGGCTTGTTCCCAGGCTCTACTTAGGGTCGGGTCCTCCTTCTGCTCCTGTACAAAGTCCACGTCTCGCTCCAGTTCCACCTGGGCATCTTCCACCGAACGAGGCCTGGCCGCGGGACGAGTTGTGGGGATCTCCTCCGGCGCCGAGGTCCCTTCTCCGGGGTCGATCCTTGGCGTGCGTCCGAGCAGCCCCGCTCTCGGAGGTCTAAGGCCTTCCGTTCGTGGGTCGGGCGGTTGGTACTTCTGGAGAACCTCCCCGAAGCCTGGCCAGTCTCGCCCCAGTACCACCGGGTAGGCTAACCTGGGGGCCACGCCCACCCGGAGACCCTCCTCCCGGCAGCATACTTCTAGCTTCACCCAGGCCGTGGGGTAAGAGCGGATGTCCCCATGTACACATTGTAAGTGGATTGGGGGGCCCGCAAGATTGAGATCTGGGACCAGCCCTTCCCGTATGAGGGTCTGACTACACCCTGAGTCCACGAGGGCGTTCGTGAGGGTCCCCTCGACCCGGACAGGGACCATCAGCTTTCCTGTTCCTCTCTTCCGAGCCTTTCGTCCGGCGACCTAGGCTTGTCTGTAGTTGCAGTCCATGAATGGACAATCCTGCCGAAAATGCCCTTCCTGTCCGCACTCCCAGCATCCCTCTCGAGCTTCAGTGGTCCCAGGCCTATGCCCAGGGGGCTCCCTTGCTCTCGGGGTTGTTGGTCCCTTCGGATCAGTGCCCGGGGGGGCCTTGGGTCTGGGCTCGGGGTTGGGGAGTTTTGGAGGCATGCGGCGGGTGCCTGCAGACGGTTCCTGGGGTCCCGACCCTTAGGGATTCCCTTTTCCTAGCCCACCCTTTTGACCAGAATTTCCTGTTACCCGGGCCGGCACCTCGGCCCCCTCAGCGGACAAGTAGTCCCCCATCAAGGCCACCGCCACCGACAAGGTCGCCAGTCAATGCCGACGTACCCAGGCCCTTCCTCCCGAGGGCAGGATCTGAGTGAACTGTTCCAGTGCCACCATCTCCGCTACCTGTGGCCCCGTCAAGCCATGGTGCTGGGTTATCAGCAGCTGCTGCTGGCTGGCCATCTGTTGCATCATCTGCACCTGCTCCTGCTGCTTTTCCAGCATCCGTTTTAGGAGCTTCTCGGTCTCCATCGTGACGCTGACGGGGTTCCCCTGGTTTAGCTCCCTTACGCTGGACCTTTCAACAGGCCCGAATCGCTGCCCGCATTCTCCACCACGTGTGAGGGTTTACGCCCCTTGTTGCAAGGTAGCACGGCCTAGCAGCCAGAGTCCATAGAATTGCCCCAGGTTACAGGGCAGCACGGCCCAGTGGCCGTAGTCCATAGGATTTCCACTGGTTACAGCGCCGTAGGGCCTTGACACTGGCTCAGCGGGGAGATCCTACCGAAATACGCTGAGGCTTACCAGGGGCAAGGTACCAGTCTGTTTCACACACACACACACACACACCCCGAGTAGCTTCTGATCGTCTTGAGAGTTGGCGTCTCCCACGAATCTCCAGGTTCTCCGCAGGTCTCCAGGTCCGTCGCATCTTCGGGCTCCTTCAGCCCAGGAGTGGGGGTTCTCACAGCAGTGCAGGGTAAGGCTGGCTCCCAGAGTCAAGGATTGGAGTGACCTAGCAGATCACTGGTCCAGATAACACCAGGGGAACGTCACCGCCTCTCACTGCAGTAACAACCTACATAATCCTTTTGCATCAGTATCTGGCTACAATAAGTTACCACTCTTGCTCCTAGCTGCTAGAAAGGAGAAAAAGCTCCTTCCCCCACTTCAGAGCATCCTGTTTCAGGAGATAAAGGGGAGAATTCTAATACTCCATCGCTCCCCTAGCTTCCCAGCTACTGTTCTACACCAAACACTTTTCTTACCATTCCCAATGAGCAGCAGAATATAACATTAGCAATATTTTGGTTAGTTTCATGGTTGCTATTCAGAATCCTGTGGGCAGCACTGAAATTTGACTAGCATCTTGTTAAATTGCACCTTGGCATTGCTTGGGAAAATTATGAGACGTGAAGGGACAGGAAACATGTCTGTAGGCTAAGGAAGACAGCACTGCATCAATTCACATCTGGAAGATTAAGTTTTTTAAAAAATTAAAAAAAAACTTTAAATTGTAAAGCAGGCCTGCACAACATGCAGCCCGCGTGGGCTCACTGTGTGGCCAGCGGGGGGTGAGTAAGCAAGCGGCGGGTGAGGGAGGGGGGCTGAGGAGGCGAGCGGGCGGGCAGTGGCGGGGGGTGAGGAGGCGAGCCGGGGGGCTGG
>NW_020687726.1:0-5376 GCF_002925995.2 Terrapene triunguis | reverse complement strand
AGCAGCCGGAGTGCTGGGGCCGAGGGGCGGCTCTGGGGCCCCGGGGCTGGGGGGCCCTGGCCGGGCGGACACGCGGAGCCGGGCGCGGCCCCTTCCCCCGAGCGAGGCCCCGGCCGGGCAGAGGAGCCCGGAGGCGCCTGAGCCGGGGCGGGAGCGGGGCTGAGCACAGGCCTGGGGCGGAGGCGGGGACTCCGGCCGGGGGGGAGGAGCCTGTTCCCGGCCCTGGGATTCGGGCCCCTCCCAGCGCCCCGCCCCAGAGCCCCGTGGGGAGCCGAGGGTGACTCCTGTCCCCGGCCAGCAGGGCCCCGAGTCCCTGGGGGGAGCTGTGCGGGGGTGGGGGGGAGTCTCCCTGGGTCAGAGCTGTTGGGCTGGGGGTTCCCTGGGAGTCGCTCCCCTAGAAACCGTGTCCCCTGCTGAGACTCCGGGCTGGGGGCTGGAGCGGATGGTGCTGAGTGTGTAACGCTTGTGCCAGCAGCTCCAGGTGGCGTTTGAGGACGTCGCTCTGTATTTCACCCGGGAGGAGTGGGAGCTCCTATCCCAGCCAGAGAAGCAGGTGTACCGGGACCAGATGCTGAGGAATTACCGGGTCCTTGTTTCCCTGGGTAAATACAAAATTTCCCATCCTTTACTCACACCTGTGAAATGTGTGTGGTCCCTCGATGCCTCAGCTGCCATGTGTCACCCAGCAACCCAGTGATGGCAAATGTCAGCCCCTTTTAGGCTGGCTTCCTGTTGAAGGAGAAGTCAGGGCTACAGAGCCTGAGGCTAATCTTAGTCCTGGCACAGGGGTGGTTGTAAACAGCACATGAGCAAATAAGGCAGAGAGAAAACTCTTCTACTGGTTGAAACAGCTCCTCACCTCCCCAGAAAGAAAGAACATCATAAATTCAACAAGCGCAACGTTGAACAATGCTTGGGCACCCTAAGCAAAAGAACTGATAAGTCTGTGTAACGGTGACACCTGCCGTGACTCAGTCCCCCAAAGCAAATTGAGAAGGGTCATAGACGTTGCTGCTTCAGAGTGTGAACTGAACTTGCCTGGTGGGAGACGGGAAGAAATCTCCTCTAAGGAAGGTTTATTTCTTTATTCTCCTGCTTGGGATCTCCTGCGCTTTCCTCTCAAGCAGTGTCCGGGATCGGGGCCTCGTCGCGCCCAGTGCTGCGCAGACACACCCTGACCAAGATTGGGGCCCTGTTGTGCTGGGCCGCACCAACGTATAAATGAGTCCCTACTCCCAAAACTTTGGTAATAAAACTGATTCTTTCTCCCCGAAACAGGCTATTCAGGTTCCACACCGGACTTAATCCACCGGATCGAGGTAGGCGAGGCAGAGCTCTGGATCCAGGATGCCGAGGACTCCAGGGAAAGCTCCGGGCCTGAGAGCTCCTCCTCAGGTGAGTCATAATAACCCAGTCCCTTCTGATTTACACACATGCTAGTGGAGTGCTCTTTAATGTAGAAGGAAAAGGCAGAGTGAGATCTACTAGCAGGGAGCTGAAGGGGACAAATGGAGACTGGGAATTAGGAGCCAATATTTATCTGGGAGCGGAATGATCCATTGGGAGAGCTCCCCTACGGACAGGGTGGATTCTCCATCACTGGGAATCTGTCAGTGAAGATAGAGCAGGGCTTTGAGAAAGAGACGCCCCAACTCAGCCAGGAGTTACTGGGCCAGAGGCAGGAATGGCTGGGGGAGCTTCTCTGGCTGGGATTGGCAGGAAGCCAGGCTGGATGGGCACAATAGCCTGTCTGGCCTTGATATCTATGAATCATAGAAATGTAGGACTAGACAGGACCTCGTTATGTCATCTAGTCCAGTCAGTCCCCTGCACTGAGACAGGGCTAAGTATTACCTAGTCCATCCCTGACAGGTGTCTGTCTAGCCCAGGGGTGGGTAAACTACGGCCCACAGGCCGCATTCGACCCGCCGATTTGCCACCCCGGTGGTGCTGCAGTCCCCGCTCCCCTCGCAGAGGGCTCTGCGCGCTGATCTTGCCTGTGGATACCTCCCCCGAAGCTCCCATTGGCCGAGAACGGGGAACCGCGGCCAATAGCAGCTTCGGGGGAGGTACCACAGGCTGGGGAGCTCTCTGCTCCCCTTCCCACAGGGCCGTGGTATTGGCCGCTTCCCCGAGCAGAGCAGCCTGGGGCCAAGGCCAGGGCAGGCAGGTAGGGAACCTGCCCTGGCCCTGCTGCCACCCTGGAGCCGCTCCAAGTAAGCAGCGCCAGGCCGGAGCCCACACCCTGAACCCCTCCTGCACCCCACACCCCAACTCCCTGACCTGAGCCCCCTGCCGCACCCTGTGCCCCTCCTGCAGCTCAACTCCCTGCCCTGAGCCTCCTGCCGCACCCTGTGCCCCAACCCGCTGCCCTAAGTCCACTGCTGCATCTTGCATCCCTCCCTGCACCACTGCCCTGAGCCCCCTCCTGCACTGTTCACCCCAACCCCCTTCCCTGAGCCCCCTCATACACCGCACATCCCCCCTGCACCCCAACCCCTTGCCCTGAGCCCCTTCCTGTACGCCGCACTCCCTCCTGCACTGCATCCTCTTGCCCCAGCCCTACAGTCATGGCCCTGCAAGCAATTTGCTCACCCCGATGTGGCCGTTGGGCCAAAATGTTTGCCCACCCCTGGTCTAGCCTGTTCTTAAAATCCTCCAATGACAGAAATTCGACGACCTCCCCAGGTAATTTGTTCCAGTACTTAACTACCCTGACAGTTTGGAAGTCTTTCCTAATGTCTAACCTAAATCTCCCTTGCTGCAATTTAAGCCCATTACTTCTTGTGCTGGCCTCGGTGGATAAGGAGAACAATTTATCAGCCTCCTCTTTGTAACAACCTCTTAGGTACTTGAGGACTGTTATCGGGATCCTCCCTTCCCCCATCCCCACCAGTTTTCTCTTCTCCAGATGAAACAAACTGAATTGTTTTCAATCTTTCCTCATGAGTCATGTTTTGTAGACCTTTAATCATTCTTGATGCTCTGCTCTGAACCTATCCAATTTGTCCACATCCTTTCTGAAGTGTGCAGCCCAGAACTGGACACAATACTCCAGTTTAGGCCTTACCAGTGCAGAGTAGAGTAGAAGAATTGCTTCTCACATCTTGCTTGCAACACTCCTGCTAATACATCCCAGAATATTTGCTTTTTTCCCCACAGTATTCCGTTGTTGACTCATATTTAGTTTGTGATCCAGTATAACCCCAGCGGATTTGCTTCAGTACTCCTTCCTAGGCAGGCATTTCCCATTCTGTATTTGTGTAATTGATTATTCCAACTGAAATGTAGTACTTTGCATATGGTCTTATTGAATTTCATCCTGTTTAATTCCGACCATTTCTCCAGTTTGTCAAGATCACTTTAAATTCTAATCCTGTCCTCCAACACGCTTGCAACCCCACCCAGCTTTGAATTGTTCATACATTTTGAGTATACTCTCCATGCCATTGTCCAAATCATTTCTGAAGATATGGAATAGAACCTGACCTAGGACGGATCCCTCTGGGATCCCACTCGATATGCCCTCTCAGCTCATTTGTGAACCACAGTAACTGCTCTCTGAGTATGGTTTTCCAACCAGTTGTTCACCCATCTTATAGCAGGTTTGCCTAGGCTATATTTATGTAGCTTGTTTATGAGAAGGTCATGTAAGACAGTATCAAAAGCCTCACTAAAGTCGAGTTGTGACATGTAATGCTTCTGCCCTGTCCACAAGCTTGTTACCTCTCAAAGAAGGATATTAGGTTGGTTTGACATAATTTGTTCATGACAAATCCATGTTGACTGTTACCCAGAAGGAAATAAACTAATAAATGCTTCCAAATAGAATGTTTAATTGCTTCATTATCTTTCCAGGTACTGAAGTTAAGCTGACTGGTCTGTAATTCCCTGAGTTGTCCTTGTATCTCTGTCTATAACAGCGTACTATAGTTTCCCTTTTCCAGTCCTCGGGTCTCTCTACCCTCCTCCACAAGTTCTCAGAGATAATCGCTAATGGCTCAGAGATCTCTTCATCCAGTTCCTTAAGTATTCTAGGGTGTATTTCATCAGGCCCTGCCTAATTGAAGACCTCTAACTTGTTTAAGGAATTCGTAATTATTTCCTTTCCTATTTTAGGCTCGGATCCTACCCCATTGACATTGATGTTCACTAAGGACTTGGCTACACTTGCAGATGTACAGCGCTGTGAGTTAAACCTGACTTCGTGCAGCTGAGTAGGGAAAGCGCTGCAGTCTGTCCACACTGACAGCTGCCCAGCGCACTGTCGTGGCCACATCTGCGGCAATTGCAGCGCTATTGGGAGCGGTGCATTATGGGCAGCTATCCCACAGAGCACCTCTTCCCATTCTGGCGCTGTGGGTTGTGGGAAGGGGGCGTGGGAAGGGGCATTCTGGGTCCTGTCCCAACGCCCCGTGATGCATCGCTTCACATCCCAGAAATCCCTTTGTTTCCGTTCACCTTTGGCGCCATCTTTCAACGGTTTCTGTGCAGCGCGATCTGTCTGCGGGAAATGGAGCCCGAATTGCTGAGGCGTATGCTGACGAGTCTCGCCAGCACGTCACGTTTGGCTGTTAAACTATTCCTTAAGATCCAAAGTGACAGTGAGAGTGAGGAGTCCGACGATGCTATCGAGCCGCGTAACGTGTACGACACGAAATTGCTTGTGGCATTCACGGACATGCTCAGCACCGTGGAACGCCGCTTTTGGGCTCGGGAAACAAGCACCGAGTGGTGGGATCACATCGTCATGAAAGTCTGGGATGACGAGCAGTGGCTGCAGAACTTTCGGATGAGAAAAGCCACTTTCATGGGACTGTGTGAGGAGCTTGCCCCCACCCTGCGGCGCAAGGACACGAGATTGAGAGCTGCCCTGCCAGTGGAGAAGCAGGTGGCTATTGCAATCTGGAAGCTGGCAACTCCAGACAGCTACCGGTCGGTCGCAAACCAGTTTGGAGTGGGAAAGTCGACTGTTGGAATCATGTTGATGCAAGTTTGCAAGGCCATTAATCGCATCCTACTCAGAAGAACCGTGACTCTGGGTAACGTGCAGGAAATAGTGGATGACTTTGGACAAATGGGATTCCCTAACTGTGGAGGGGCGATAGATGGGACGCACATTCCTATTCTGGCACCATCCCACCTAGGATCCGAGTACGTTAATCGGAAGGGGTATTTCTCTATGGTTCTCCAGGCGCTTGTGGATCACCGTGGGCATTTCATTGACATTAACACAGGCTGGCCTGGAAAGGTGCATGACGCACGCATCTTTCGGAACACTTGGCTGTTCAGGAAGAGGCAGGCCGGGACTTTTTTCCCAGAGCGGAAGATCATGGTAAGGGAAGTTGAAATGCCCATTGTGATCCTTGGAGATCC
>NW_020687725.1:0-3537 GCF_002925995.2 Terrapene triunguis | reverse complement strand
CTGTCCCCTGCCCTGAAGCGCAAGGACACCCGCATGCGAGCAGCCCTCTGGAAGCTTGCAACGCCGGACAGCTACCGGTCAGTCGCGAACCACTTTGGTGTGGGCAAATCTACCGTGGGGGTTGTTGTCATGCAAGTAGCCAAGGCAATCGTCAAGGTACTGCTCCCAAAGGTAGTGACCCTGGGAAACGCGCAGGTCATCATAGATGGCTTCGCCGCGATGGGATTCCCAAACTGCGGTGGGGCTATAGATGGGACTCACATCCCTATCCTGGGACCGGGCCACCAGCCCAGCCAGTACATCAATAGAAAGGGCTACTTTTCAATGGTGCTGCAAGCACTGGTGGACCATCGGGGACGGTTTACAAACATCTACGTCGGATGGCCAGGCAAGGTTCATGACGCTCGCGTGTTCAGGAACTCTGGTCTGTTTAGACGGCTGCAGGAAGGTATTTACTTCCCGGACCACAAGATAACTGTTGGGGATGTGGAGATGCCTACAGTGATCCTCGGGGACCCAGCCTACCCGCTAATGCCCTGGCTCATGAAGCCCTATACTGGCGCCCTGGACACAGAAAAAGAACTCTTCAACTACCGGCTGAGCAAGTGCAGAATGGTGGTGGAGTGTGCTTTTGGCCGTCTCAAAGGGAGATGGAGAAGCTTACTCACTCGCTGTGATCTCAGCGAAACCAATATCCCCATCGTTATTGCAGCTTGCTGTGTGCTCCACAATCTGTGTGAGAGCAAGGGGGAGACCTTTATGGCGGGGTGGGAGGTTGAGGCAAATAGCCTGGCTGCTGATTACGCCCAGCCAGACAGCCGGGCGATTAGAAGATCCCAGCGGGACGCGCTGTGCATCCGGGAGGCTTTGAAAGCCAGTTTCAAGGCTGAGCAGGGTACCCAGTGACTTTTAAGTTTGTGGACACAGAGGCAGAACTTGCCCCCGTTTCTTTACCCAGTTGCCGTCGACTATCCTCTCCACTTACATACCCCCTTCACCCCCTTCCCAAAAAATAAAATCTGTTCTGTTTTGTTAATGGACACCGTTGTCTTTATTACTGTTTTCGCGGGAATGTTTTAAACCTGGGACGCAGACTGTGGCGGGGGGCGGGTTTAGGGTTGTGATGCAAATGATGCTTCTAAACTCCAGGAATGACAGGCTCCGCGGTGGTGGACTGGTTGTTTCAACGGAGCCTGGCAGCCCTCCTGGCCGGGACTGCGTGTATGTGTCGGCTATGTGACTGTCTTGCAGGGGGAGGAGGGTTACAGATCCCCTGCTGCGCGGCTCTGTGATCCAGGGTAAGGACCGCTGCATAAGATCTGTAACTGCCCTCCCCCGCCACCAAGTCACAGAGCAACACCACCGCCCCCACCACACAGAACATGAAAACCACCTCCCAGACTGACCAGGATAACTAGTCACTGCACTGTATATGTGCTCTGCTGCTGCACCTGCCCCCTGCTAAAGGTGACTGTCCTGTCCAATGACCAAGGCCCTTCCCCCCCCTCCAGACAGACTCCCCTCCAAAAGAAGAGGATGGAAACAGAAATGAACAGAAACGTATTCTTTATTAACAACCGCACATGGAACGGGGGGGTGAAACTTGGACGGGGTCTTGTGTGAGGCGGGTAGGAAAGGACTTTTCAAATTTTGGGGAATGAGAGCCTTCTAGTGGTAGAGCAGTCCGCAGGGGTGGAGTGAAATTTTTCACGGCCCCTTCCACCCCTCCGTGTTTGGACTTTGGGTGAGGGGGGTATGGGACTTGGTGGCGGGGCAGGGCAGTTACAGAGAGACTGCAGCGGGGCTCTCTCCTCCTGCCTCCGGTCCTGCAGAACATCCACAAGGCGGCGGAGCGTGTCCGTTTGCTCCCTCATTAGTCCAAGCAGCGTTTGAGTCGCCTGCTGGTCCTCCTGTCGCCACCTCTCCTCCCGTTCCATGTTTGCCCGGTGCATTTGGGACAAGTTCTCCCTCCACTGTGTCTGCTGGGCTGCCTGTGCTCGGGAGCATCCCATTAGTTCAGCAAACATGTCTTCCCGTGTCCTCTTCTTCCTCCTCCTAATGTGCGCTAGCCTCTGGGCAGATGTGGCTGTGGGAATTGGAAAAAGGGAGTGAATTCCTGAGACAGAGCAATGTATCTGTGAACAGAGAACATAGTCTTTCTCTGTGAACAAGACCATGCAGAGCACCTATCACACGCGCACTGAGGACAAGGTCGAATTTTCGGCCCTCGCCTACAGTGCCTGCGGTCTTGCTGTGGCGAGCTGAGGAGCAGGGCAGGACACCGGACTTTGTCTAGATGGCAAACATGGTAAGCCGTAGACTTGTGGCCGCTTAAAACTTTAAGAGTGGCACTGGCCTCCTTTCACATAGAAAGCAATGCGAGTCTCTGCTGGCAGCAATCCTGCAAGCATGAACTCTGGCCCTGTCCCACCCCCTCGCGGCTGTAAACCGCGTGGCTGTAAACCGGCGGTTGCAGTTCTGTAAAGGGACGGGCAAGCAGTCCCAATACTAACTTTCCCCTACCTAATTCACAGCAGGGAGTCATGCCAGACATCACCCTCCTGAAGGTCTCCCGAGAGCCAGAAGGAGAAGATGCTCCGGGACAGCCTGCAGAAACCGGGGCCATTTGCTGCACTGCTCTGCAAGGCCATGATCCCGGAGTACCTGCTGGCGTTGTGGCAGGGAAACGTGTCCTACCACGGGGGGCCTAATAAGCTCTCCCTGCCCAGGAACCTGCTGATGAGGCTGGAAAAACACCTGCAGGAGGTGTATGAGGAGTTCTCCCCGGAGGATCTCGCCTCTATCCCCGGTTACATTGACCAGTTCTTGGCTTAGGTGCCCTTGGAGGGACAAATGACTGCAGGGTTTTGGGCACTATAATCATGAAGCGGACATTGTGAGATTTTTTGAAAATGGTTCGGACTATATATTGAGGCGCCCAAAGACAGAGTAATCATGATACACTTTGCACTGATTCCCCTTTTGTTTGACTTTCCTGTTTACATGTTTTGAAGCACTTTACCCACTGTTAATATTTTCAATCTTCCTGTTTTGTTGCAAATAAATGTTTACATGTTTTAAAGCACTTTAGCTACTGTTAATATTTTAAATATGCCAGTTATGTTGTAAATAAATGTTTGGATATTTAAAACACTTACTGCTTGATCCTTCCCCTGAATCTGTGTCTGGGGTAACGGCTGGGGAGGGTTGGTAGGGGATCTCTGTCAGGGTGATGAAGAGCTCCTGGCTGTCGGGCAAATCAGCGTTGTAAGCGCTGTCTACTGCCTCGTCCTCCTCATCTCCTTCCTCCTCTTCCCCGTCCGCTGAGGAACCGGCCGCGGACAATATCCCATCCTCAGAGTCCACGGTCAGGGGTGGGGTAGTGGTGGCGGCCGCACCTAGGATGGAATGCAGTGCCTCGTAGAAACGGGATGTGTGGGGCTGGGATCCAGAGCGTCCGTTTGCCTCTTTGGTCTTCTGGTAGCCTTGTCTCAGCTCCTTGATTTTCACGCGGCACTGCGTTGCATCCCGGCTGTA
>NW_020687724.1:5000-6311 GCF_002925995.2 Terrapene triunguis | reverse complement strand
CATCCTTCTTGTAGTGTGGGGCCCAAAACTGGACACAGTACTCCAGATGAGGCCTCACCAATGTCGAATAGAGGGAAATGATCACGTCCCTCGATCTGCTGGCAATGCCCCTACTTAGACAGCCCAAAATGCCGTTAGCCTTCTTGGCAACAAGGGCACACTGTTGACTCATATCCAGCTTCTCGTCCACTGTAACCCCTAAGTCCTTTTCTGCAGAACTGCTTCCTAGCCATTCGGTCCCTAGTCTGTAACTGTGAATGGGATTCTGCACTTGTCCTTGTTATCAGTTTACATGAGGCAGCCATGGACATTGCATGCCTATAGAAGTACTAAGACTACTGCTGAAGTAGATGTGCCCTCTAACAGGCATTTATACAGGAAAAGATGTACTGCTACCGTCAGGTAAACAGCTCTTAATTGCTTTTCACAGGCTTACACAGAGAAAGACTAGGAGAAGTTAAGGCTTCAGCCAATCAGTGCAGAAATTTTGTGTGTGCGCTTTCAGCATGTCTACAGGGAAAATAAAGCAGAATCTCAGATTGAGAAATTGCTGGATTTTGCTTTGGACATTCTGTGGGATAGACACACTGTCATTTTCCTTGGCATATCTTGCAATCCCCTTCCACTCCTTCAGCACTTTGGGGTGGGGTGGGGAGAAACCATCTTGGTTACTAATTTCACACCGTATATTGCTAGTCTGCCCTTTGCCTTTCTGAATAAGGCAATTCTCTGTCTCCTACTCACCCACCTCAGTGTAACATCAAGAGTCAGGATAGCCTAAGGGGCTATCCAACTTGCCCCTGTTAATCCCTTTAACACCATCTAGGCACCTCCAAACACAGCAAAACTGCTAAGACATCTGGGAACATAATTCTGAACATCCCACAGTCTCCAAGGCACAATCATAAACCCAAAAAGCATATACTGCACAGCCAAAAAACCCAGTCTAGCTCTCTTCATGCACTTACCATTTAAGGTCCCCCAACCCTATCCCCTGCCACCCCCCTCCCCCAAGACTGAGAAGAATCTCAAGGAGGGGAAAATCAAAAATACATGTTTAAATGCTATCATAACCTCTCTGGAATATAAACAGCTTGTTATTTCCGTACTCCCCCAGCAACATCACCTGCAGTGGCCAGACCCTCCAGGCCAGGGTCTTTTATCAACAGTGAGCAGCTGGCTAACTTGAGGGGGAAGTAATGGAGAACTCAGGAGGAGATGTTCAGAGAGCTCATTGCAGACCCTTTCTCCCCACCCCCAAGTGAAAAAGGAGAGCTGGAGATTGCATTTGAGATCAGAGGGGGAGGCAAC
>NW_020687724.1:0-2500 GCF_002925995.2 Terrapene triunguis | reverse complement strand
AAAATCCCAGAGTTTACATTGCTCAGAGGCAAAGCAAAGGAGCATGGGATACCCTCAGAATGCCACATGCTTAGTACATGCTAAGCCCCTGCCACATGTACACAATGATGCAAATTGAAAGAGGGCACAGCCGCGTGCATGCTATTAGTACGGCTTGTGTACTGCACGTCAACTAGTGTGCATTAACTCAATGCAAGCTAAACTAAACGCCCTGTGTAGACAGTGCCCTACATTCACTTGTAAGAATTTTGCTTGAGTCCTTGCTGGATGCTATCCATGACTGTTTTCAAGTGGTGCGCAAGGCATGAATCAAGGTATACCATAGATTTAATACTGATTCTCAACACCCACAACCAGGGTGTGCATTGGTATCGCCAAAAGATAAAGCTACAATCGAATTTTTTGAAAGACCTGAGGTACAAATGTGTTGTGTGTGGAAGAAAAGATCTGATAAAGATAAGGAGACCAGGTGAAGTTATCTAAGAAGTCACCTGACCTTCCATAATGGCTAGTAAGGTTCAACATCCATATTTCATAGTGTAAATGACTATACAAGGTGCACGAGTATGGGGAGTGAGGTTCCCAAAAACTGCTTCAAACCTACCGAGAGAATTATAGGTGAAGCAGTCATAGCAACTGGAGAGAAGGGTTTTAGAGAGGACCCAAGAACAAAAAGAGCCTGGATATTGAGTATATGGCACTGAGAAATTATTATAAATGGAGATATCCTATCTCCTAGAACTGGAAGGGACCTTGAAAGGTCATTGAGTCCAGCCCCCTGCCTTCACTAGCAGGACCAAGTACTGATTTTGCCCCAGATCCCTAAGTGGCCCCCTCAAGGATTGAACTCACAACCCTGGGTTTAGCAGGCCAATGCTCAAACCAATGAGCTATCCCTCCCCCCTAAATGCAGGCCATGGCTACAGGATGGATTGCAATAGTATGAGGAGCATCATCCACTTGCAACTTTTCCAGTCTGCAGAAAGTGAAATACCTAAGGTTGCTGGAGTGTCCTTCTAGCTGTGGCTCCAGATGCTGGCTGCTCTTATGAGGCCTTATCCACAAGGGGGAAATTGACCAAAATACCTACTGCAGAATAGTGTCCACATGACGGAGTTATTGTCCACACAAGGGAGTTATTCCAGAAGAGTTTATTCCACAATAGCAATGCTGGTCATTTTCCCCAGGTATACAAGGCCTAAGAGTGAAACAAGGTAATATTGTAAAACATGGTGCTGTTCCTAGAATGATTTCTAACAACTTTTCTGTGATATAAACTGGGAACATCTGAGCAGCTGAAAGGCACTCAGGAGGCAGATGACCTGAATGCTAGTTCACATAGGAGCATATACAACATTAACAGAGAACCAGAAGTAGTTCCTGGTCATCTGAAGAGAAAATCTAGTGTCATCACCTCTGACAGACACTGGTATGTAACACCCACAGAATCGCTTCTTACTCCTACAATCCTTGGAAAAATGTTAAATAGTAGATTGACTGACCAAGGTTAGGGACTTCTTTAAACAATTATTAAGATTTAAGATGCCAACTTGAACTGTAATTAAAACAAAATTAGAGGAATCCTGTGATGTGCAGTCTATATGGTTTTATAAAAACATGATAATAAGTGAATATAATGTAACTGGGATAGTTTTAGAAAAATATGGTAATAAGTGAATATAACGTAACTGGGATATGCTTCATGCAAAAGGTCTCTTGTAAGGTATCATTACAAAGCTTATAATCTACTGAGTATGATCATCCGATTTGTATAAATGTACCATTCTTGTATCTAAAACTAGAAATATAAAATATAACTCTGAGGGCCTATTGTAATTATGTAAAGTGTGGGCCATTAATGATGGTTTGGAATCTTGATGACTCCCATTAACAAGGACCATTATCCGCAGATGGCTGTATTTACCTGTGAGTCTTCCTGTATATGTATGTGTGTGCTGGCAAGTGGGCAATGAAGTCTTGCAGTGACATGTGATCATGTCACCTGAACTGGAATCCATCTTTAACCTGGTGCTTTTCCGGGGGGGGGGGGAAACCCAGAGGGACAAAGGGTTCCCGCCTTATGCAAAAGATATATAAAGGGGTGGAAGAGAACAGAGGGAGAGAGGAGCCATCATGAAGAATCCCCTAGCTATCACCTGAGCTGGAACAAGAGCTGTACCAGGGGAAAGAATTGTGCCCAGGCCTGGAAGGTGTCCAGTCTGAGAAAAACTTACTGAAGCATCTCTGAGGGTGAGATTATCTGTATTTAGTTTGATTAGACATAGATTTGCGCATTTTATTTTATTTTACTTGGTGACGTACTTTGTTCTGTCTGTTACTACTTGGAACCACTTAAATCCTACTGTCTGTATTTAATAAAATCACTTTTGATTTAGTAATTTACTCAGAGTATGTATTAATACCTGGGGGAGCAAACAACTGTGCATATCTCTCTATCAGTGTTATAGAGGGCGAACAATTTATGAGTTTGCTCTGCATA
>NW_020687723.1:0-1491 GCF_002925995.2 Terrapene triunguis | reverse complement strand
CATAAGAAGTCTTCCTGGAGACATGCAAGATACCATGTGGACAATGAGGAAGGACTGCTGACCACGGGATGCTATTTGAGGAAGGACTGCTAGGCAGAGATGGTGTTCACCTTTCGAGGAGGGGAAAGACCCTATTTGGACACAGACTGGCTAACCTAGTGAGGAGGGCTTTAAACTAGGTTCGACGGGGACAGGTGAGCAAAGCCCGCAGGTAAGTGGGGAACATGGAGACCTGGGAGATGGGTCGGAGACGAGAGGGAGTGTGGGCTATATTGGCAGAGAGAAAGGAGGGTCAGGACAAAACCGGGAGGAAAGATCAAACCAGTATCTTAGATGCCTATATACAAATGCGAGAAGTATGGGTAATAAGCAGGAAGAACTGGAAGTGCTAATAAATAAATACAACTATGACATTGTTGGCATCACTGAAACTTGGTGGGATAATACACATGATTGGAATGTTGGTGTGGATGGATACAGCTTGCTCAGGAAGGATAGACAGGGGAAAAAGGGAGGAGGTGTTGCCTTATATATTAAAAATGTACACACTTGGACTGAGGTAGAGATGGACATAGGAGACGGAAGTGTTGAGAGTCTCTGGGTTAGGCTAAAAGGGGTAAAAAACAAGGGTGATGTCATGCTAGGAGTCTACTACAGGCCACCTAACCAGGTGGAAGAGGTGGATGAGGCTTTTTTTAAACAACTAACAAAATCATCCAAAGCCCAAGATTTGGTGGTGATGGGGGACTTCAACTATCCGGATATATGTTGGGAAAATAACACAGCGGGGCACAGACTATCCAACAAATTCTTGGACTGCATTGCAGACAACTTTTTATTTCAGAAGGTTGAAAAAGCTACTAGGGGTGAAGCTGTTCTAGACTTGATTTTAACAAATAGGGAGGAACTCGTTGAGAATTTGAAAGTAGAAGGCAGCTTGGGTGAAAGTGATCATGAAATCATAGAGTTTGCAATTCTAAGGAAGGGTAGAAGGGAGAACAGCAAAATAGAGACAATGGATTTCAGGAAGGCGGATTTTGGTAAGCTCAGAGAGCTGATAGGTAAGGTCCCATGGGAATCAAGACTGAGGGGAAAAACAACTGAGGAGAGTTGGCAGTTTTTCAAAGGGACACTATTAAGGGCCCAAAAGCAAGCTATTCCGCTGGTTAGGAAAGATAGAAAATGTGGCAAAAGACCACCTTGGCTTAACCACGAGATCTTGCATGATCTAAAAAATAAAAAGGAGTCATATAAAAAATGGAAACTAGGACAGATTACAAAGGATGAATATAGGCAAACAACACAGGAATGCAGGGGCAAGATTAGAAAGGCAAAGGCACAAAATGAGCTCAAACTAGCTAAGGGAATAAAGGGGAACAAGAAGACTTTTTATCAATACATTAGAAGCAAGAGGAAGACCAAAGACAGGGTAGGCCCACTGCTTAGTGAAGAGGGAGAAACAGTAACAGGAAACTTGGAAATGGCAGAGAT
>NW_020687722.1:1072-4869 GCF_002925995.2 Terrapene triunguis | reverse complement strand
ATTACATGCTCTCAGATAAGCATGATAGTTGCTCACAGAAATGACAACTTATATGTCTGAGTGGTCTTTTGCATATATTCCTTACACACACATTTCTGAAAATCAAAGCTATAATATCTTGAATGGGCAAACTGTCCTCATGGTACTGAAGAGAGATGTCAGAACAAATACTATGGCTACTGACATAACTATAAGGGAAAGGGTAACAGCCCTCCTGTGTACAATACTATAAAATCCTTCCTGGCCAGAGACTCCAAAATCCTTTTACCTGTAAAGGGTTAGAAGCTCAGGTAACCTGGCTGACATCTGACCCAAAGGACCAATAAGGGGACAAGATACTTTCAAATTTTGGTGGGGGGAAGGTTTTCGTTTGTGCTCTTTGTTTTTGGGGGTTGTTCGCTCTTGGGACTGAGAGGGACCAGACATCAATCCATGCTCTCCAAATCTTTCTGAACAAGTCTCTCATATTTCAAACTTGTAAGTAAACAGCCAGGCAAGGCGTGTTAGTTTTATCTTTGTTTTCTCAACTTGTAAATGTACCTTTTACTAGGGTGTTTACCTCTATTTGCTGTAACTTTGAACCTAAGGCTAGAGGGGATTCCTCTGGGCTCTTTAAGTTTGATTACCTTGTAAAGTTATTTTCCATCCTGATTTTACAGAGATAATTTTTACCTTTTTCTTTAATTAAAAGCCTTCTTTTTAAGAACCTGATTGATTTTCCTTGTTTTTAGATCCAAGGGGGTTGGATCTTGATCCACCAAGAGTTGGTGGGAGAAAGGAGGGGGGGTGGTTAATTTCTCCTTGTTTTAAGATCCAAGGGGTTTGGATCTGTATTCACCAGGAAATTGGTGAAGAGTCCTCAAGGCTACCCAGGAAAGGGAATTAGCACATTGGGAGTGGTGGCAGTGGACCAGATCTAAGCTGGTAGTTAAGCTTAGAAGTTTTCATGCAGGCCCCCACATCTGTACCCTAAAGTTCAGAGTGGGGAAGGAGCCTTGACATGGTGGGAGAGGTGGGATCATTTTAAACCAAAAGCCAGTAAGATTTTTTTTTCTCCTTTCTAGCTGCTTAGGAAGCAGAGCTGAAGGTAGATGCATATCTTATCTCTCCTTGCCTGAATGCAGAGGTGTTAAGTTTTTTTAACAAGGGTCTTTGTTAAGAGAAGGGTTCAAGCAGTGAGCAAACAGCTGGCAAAAGGAATTTACAAGCTGAATTGTTTTTTTTCTTTCTTTCTACCTGTCAGGGATAGCTAGTTAGAAAGTCTCTGTTAGCTAAGCAGCCCTGAGCTGAGTGCATCCCAGTTTCAGTGAACTGCAGAAGGGGTGTGACCCAGCCCAACAAAGCAGGAAAATGAGTACCAGTGACACCGCTACTAAACTAGAGCTGGCCAGAATGGCAGCAGAAGAAAGTGAAAAAAATCATGAGACTGCTCGAAATAAAAGAACTCGAGAAAGCAGCTACTGAAAGAGAAGAGAAAGCCAAAGAGGATGCCCACAAAAGAGCTATGGAGGAGAGAGGAAGCATGAACTGGAATTGGTAAGGGCTAGGCAGGATATACCAGCTAACCCTAACAACCCCTCTCCTGGTACCGCTTCCCATCCCAGAAAATTCCCCACCTACAAGGCAGGCGATGATACTGAGGCCTTCTTAGAAAATTTTGAAAGGGCCTGGCTTGGGTACAGCATCACTACAGACCAGTACATGGTCGAACTGAGGCCGCAGCTCAGTGGACCCTTAGCAGAGGTGGTGGCTAAAATGCCTAAGGACCACATGAACAGTTATGAATTTTTAAAAACAAGGCCAGAATCAGAATGGGGTTAACACCTGAGCATGCCCGTCGGCGGTTCAGAGCCCTAAGGTGGAAACCAGACGTGTTATTTACCCAACATGCCTACCACATTGACAAAAATTGTGATGCCTGGGTATCAGGAGCAAATGTTAAATCTCTGGAAGATCTGTTTTTCCTAGTGAAAATGGAGCAGTTCTGAGAGGGTGTTCCTGAGGAAATAGAAAGGTACATCCTAGATGGGAAGCCCAAAACTGTAACCAAGGCGGGGGAGATTGGAGCCAAATGGGTGGAGGTGGCAGAAAAGAAAAAAACTAGTAGCAGTTGGAGCGAATATCAGAAGGGGCAACCCGAAACAAAACCTTACCACCAGGGACAAACCAAGGCCCCACCTACATCCCAAGGGAAACCCCAAACGCCTTCTCACCCCACCACACCAGTCTCCACCAACCAACATCGCCCCGGTGATACCTTAGCAGGGCGATGTTTTAAATGTAATGAACTGGGACATATAAAGGCCCACTGCCCCAAGAACCCCAACTGATTACAGTTCATTACACCACAATCACACCAAAGATCCCCAGGCCCAGATGCCTCTCAAATACCCTCGGAGCGAAGGGAAACCTTGAGAGTGGGCGGAAAGAAGGTTATCGCGTGGAGGGACACTGGGGCACAAGTGTCAACTATCCACCAATCCCTAGTGGACCCCAAACTCATCAACCTGGAGGCTCCGGTGACAATTCAACCCTTCATGTCACACTCTGTAACCTTGCCTACAGCCAAGTTGCATGTCCAGTACAAGGGCTGGTCAGGAATGTGGACTTTTGCAGTCAATGACAATTATCTCATCCCCATGCTGCTGGTGGAAGACTTGGCCAACCATGTGAAGCTAGCCAAGAGGGTGGGAATGGTCACCCGCAGCCAGGCTAAGCAAGCTTTCACACCCATCCCTGTTCCTGAGCCATCCACCAGGGCCCCATCTGTGTTACCAGAGACCCAGACAAAGGTGGTGGAACCGGAATCCCTGCCAACGACTGCAACAGCCGTAGTGGATCCAATCCCAGAGACCCAGCCAAAGCCAGTCCCAGAACTGGAACTGGCAACGCAACCAGCACCAGAACCATTGCCAGCACTGAGTCCAGCGCTTGCAAACCCGTCTACAACTCCAACGCCAGAGGGCACCAGCGAGCCTGAACTGGCAGAAGCAGCAGATAACCCTACCCAAGAGGCTCAGCCAGAGCCTGAAATACTACGTAGTGCACCAGCGGAGAGCGGTTCACAGTCAACGGAAACAACCCCAGCATCGCTTCCAGAGCGACCAAGCCCAAGTCCACAGTCCAAGGAGGAACTGATGTCTCCAGCATCAAGGGAACAGTTCCAGGCCGAGCAGGAAGCAGATGACAACCTTCAGAAAGCTTGGGCGGTGGCACGGAGCACCCCACCGCCTCTCAGCTCTTCTAACCGATCCCAGTTTGTTGTAGAACAAGGACTTTTATACAAGGAGACTCTTTCTGGTGGGCACCAGGAAGACTGGCATCCTCAGAGACGGTAGTTCCCACTAAGTATCGGGTAAAGCTCTTGAGCTTAGCCCATGATCATCCCAGTGGCCATTCTGGGGTGAACAGAACCAAAGACCGGTTGGGGAAGTCCTTCCACTGGGAGGGAATGGGCAAGGACGTTGCTAATTATGTCCGGTCTTGTGAGGTGTGCCAACGAGTGGGAAAGCCCCAAGACCAGGTCAAAGCCCCTCTCCAGCCACTACCCATAATTGAGGTCCCATTTCAGCGAGTAGCTGTGGATATTCTGGGTCCTTTCCCAAAGAAGACACCCAGAGGAAAGCAGTACATACTGACTTTCATGGATTTTGCTACCCGATGGCCGGAAGCAGTAACTCTAAGCAACACCAGGGCTAAAAGTATGTGCCAGGCATTAGCAAACATTTTTGCCAGGATAGGTTGGCCCTCCGACATCCTTACAGATTCGGGAACTAATTTCCTGGCAGGGACCATGA
>NW_020687722.1:0-972 GCF_002925995.2 Terrapene triunguis | reverse complement strand
GAGAGGTTTAATGGAACTTTGGGGGCCATGATACGTAAATTCGTAAAGGAACACTCCAATGATTGGGACCTAGTGTTACAGCAGTTGCTTTTTGCCTACAGGGCTGTACCACATCCCAGTTTAGGGTTTTCACCATTTGAACTTGTGTATGTCCGCGAGGTGAAGGGGCCATTACAGTTGGTGAAGCAGCAATGGGAGGGGTTTATGCCTTCTCCAGGAACTAACATTCTAGACTTTGTAAGCAACCTAAAAAGCACCCTCCGACACTCTTTAGCTCTTGCTAAAGAAAACTTAAAGGATGTTCAGGAAGAGCAAAAGGCCTGGTATGATAAACATTCCAGAGAACGGTCCTTCAAAGTAGGAGACCAAGTCATGGTCTTAAAGGCGCTCCAGGCCCATAAAATGGAAGCGTCGTGGGAAGAACCATTCACGGTCCAGAAGTGCCTAGGAGCTGTTAACTATCTCATAGCATCCCCCACCTCCAACATAAAGCCTAAGGTATACCATGTTAATTCTCTTAAGCCCTTTTATTCCAGAGAATTAAAGGTTTTCCAGTTTACAGCCCAGGAAACAGATAACGCGGAGTGGCCTGAAGGTGTCTACTACGAAGGAAAAAGTGACGGTGGTGTGGAAGAGGTGAACCTCTCCGCGACCCTTGGATGTCTGCAGCGGCAGCAGATCAAGGAGCTGTGCACTAGCTTTGCACCAATGTTCTCAGCCACTCCAGGACGGACCGAACGGGCATACCACTCCATTGACACAGGTAATGTTTACCCAATTAGAACCCCACCCTACCAGGAGTCACCTCATGCCCAAACTGCTATAAAAAGGGAGATCCAGGACATGCTACAGATGGGTATAATCCACCCCTCTACCAGTGCATGGGCATCTCCAGTGGTTCTAGTTCCCAAACCAGATGGGGAAATACGCTTTTGCGTGGACTACCGTAAACTAAATGCTGTAACTCGTCCT
>NW_020687721.1:0-2087 GCF_002925995.2 Terrapene triunguis | reverse complement strand
CAAGTGCAATTATCCTTTTTCCCCCTCAGCCCTGGCCTCCCACCTGTTGATAATGAACAATTAGTGAAGGGTAGAGGTAGGGTATGGGTATTTGTGTAGCCAGATATAGACATTTTTATTCAAATATGACAAAAATATACATTTAGAGAGAATCTTCTTTTTCCTATATCTCCTTTATTTATCAACCAATTTTGATAATATTTGAAATGGAGGCAGTTTTTTGGTTGGTTTGTTTGTTTTTTAAGAGACTCCTCATAGTGCGAGGCCCCAGCCTGTAGCTTAGTCAGGATACGACTTAATCCAATGAGTCTCCAACTTTTGTACTGGTGACCCCTTTCACATAGCAAGCCTCTGAGTGCGACCCCTCCCCCTTATAAATTAAAAACACTTTCAATATATTTAACACCATTATCAATGCTGGAGGCAAAGCGGGGTTTGGGCTGGAGGCTGACAGCGCATGACCCCCCATATAATTACCTCGCAACCCCCAGTTTGAGAGCCCCCACCTTAATCCAACCCTCACCCCTGCGCTATACGGTAGCCCCAATGCTCTTTTCTGCTCTCACATAACTATCTCAAACATAGTCAGTCACATGTAAGGTACTTACAGTTTCTTGCAATACCAGTCCAGTTCCTTGTGTTACTGCTGCACAAACACCCTACCCAGACCTGATTCCCTACTCCAGTGCTCAACTCAAGCAAACAAGAATTAAGAGGTAAGCTGTGCAGGCAAATCATATTGAGGAGCCCCACCACCTGGTAAGGGTCGTTGGGTGCTAAAGGGCTTGGCCACCAAAGCCTCATTAAAAAGCTCTCAACTTGCCTGGCAGGCCACTAGGCTCAGCACAAGTTCCCTCCAAGGATCAAACCACACTGTATAATTCAGTCAAGCAGCAACCACACTACACCACACACAACAAACTCACCCCAAGGGTCACGGAGTTGCTCCTTCACCTGGTCAACTGCCTCGTAAAACTCACATTAACCACTCCTGTTCCCTAGCTTCTCTCACCCCTTAGGAGAGGGCTTTTTAAAGCCTTGTTCTCCCTGAGTAGCCTCACCCCCTGGTTAGGAGTGGATGGGTGGTAAAGGGCTTGGGGATGAAAGCCTCCTTATGCAGCTCTCCACTTTCATAGCAGGCTGCTAGCCTCAGCACAAGGTCCCTCAAACAGACCACACTATATACTTCAATCAAGTAGTAAGCACACCACAAACACACTACAGACAATAGGCTCACCCCAAAGGTCACCTAGTTGTTTCTCCTTCACCTGGAGAATTCCCTCATAAAACTCTCCTGTTCTCTAGCTCCTCTGGTCTCTTAGGAGCAGGCTTTTCAAAGCCTTGTTCTTCCTGAGGAGCCCCAACCCCTCCATTTCTTGCCCAGTTTCCTCCTCTGGGCCCCCTCCTTCAGCTGCAGAACTCTGCCAGCTAACAACTGGGACAGTTTCCATAACTAATGGACAACACCTCTCCTGGCCCTGAGGGCATGTTGCCTTCTACTGGAAAGGAGCTAGTCTCAGCCCCTCCCATACTTGGAAGGGCCCTGCTTCCCTGTGCTAGGAGTCACAGGAATCCTCACCCACCCCAGTGGTTTCTGAGATTCCCTGCCCCTTCTCTGGGCCATCTCTCTGTTCCCTAGAGCAGGGTTTGTCTCTGGTTCAGCTGCAACCTGAACAGTTCTCTCCCTGGCAGGCATTACACCCCCCATCCCTTCCTGATGTGGTGTTGCCTCCAGCTGCAGTGTAGGAGTTGGTCTCAACCACCCTCCCACCTGGAAGCATGTGGCTTTCCCCCAGCTGCAGAAGAATCAAGACCACTCACTCCCATTCTTTCAGCAGTTCCTGAGACCTTACCCTTTCCCTCAGGGGGTCCCAGCATAAAATTCCCTCCTGCTGCAGGCAAATGCTTTAACCTGAGCTAGAGGGAAAAAATCATTACCCAGGAACAAGTCAAATAGGAGGTGTTCCATTACCCCCCCAGTCAAAACACCATCCAAACCACATGGATTTTAGCTAGTGGTATGAGGAATCTGCTTTCACCCACCCCCACAACCACTGCCATTTGGCCAGGCAACATACTGGCCTTTC
>NW_020687720.1:0-2908 GCF_002925995.2 Terrapene triunguis | reverse complement strand
CGATCGCGGCCCCCACTGGCCGCGGTTTGCTGTCCGGGCCAATGGGGGCGGCGGGAAACGGCGCGGGTGAGGGATGTGCTGGCAGCGGCTTCCCGCCACCCCCATTGGCCCGGGACGGCGAACCGCGGCCAGTGGGGGCCGCGATCGGCCGAACCTGCCGCGTCAGCAGGTAAATAAACTGGCCCGGCCCGCTAGGGTGCTTACCCTGGCGAGCTGCGTGCCAAACGTTGCCGACCCCTGCTTCAAGCAAAGGTAAAAAACCCATAATAAACCTTGCCAACTGGGCAGTGCAGTTCATGGGGTGAAACTGAAATCTTCCTTGTCCCTTGTAGTGATCAGTTTATTGAAGCAGGAAATGCAAGCACCCGTATCTTAAGATGCATAACTACAAACAGAGCTGTTGATCATGAAATAATTCAACTCTCTCCTAAATCCAGCCTGTTTGACTGGATGGTCTCCTGAAGCAATGAATTCCATTGGTTGATTACACTGGTCTACAATTTTTGAGAAGTCGTCTGCTTCAGAGATAAAATGTGCTATTTATTATGTATTTTGATGTGCTGAATTCAAATATGACAATTAAAACAACTGATTGGCTACTGTTTCTAAGATATTTAAGTTTTTACATTTTATGTCTATGTATATTGTGTAGATAGTAGAGTTTTAATCATAAATTGTAAACCTAGGTCTTTTCATGTGTTTATGGTTGCTTTACATGATAATATTTCACCTGTCCTGTTTATGTAACACTTTAAAAATCAGCAAAAGGGTTATATAAATAAAATTGATTATGAAACAAAAGGCAAAAAACTATTCTGTACATAGTTTAGTCCTATTCAGTGTCTACTCGGCGCTTCTTGCCTTGTCTCTTGTATTCATTAAATGGAGCATCTCTTGTCACTGTCCAGCAATAGTCTGCAAGCATTGATGGGCTGCATTTGCCCTGATAGCGTTTCTCCATTGCTGCAATGTCCTGGTGAAATCGCTCGCCGTGCTCGTTGCTCACTGCTCCGCAGTTCGGTGGAAAAAAATCTAGATGAGAGTGTAAAAAATGTATCTTTAGTGACATGTTGCAACCAAGGCTTTTGTATGCCTTGAGGACGTTTTCCACCAACAACCTGTAGTTGTCTGCCTTGTTGTTTCTGAGAAAATTTATTGCCACTAACTGGAAGGCTTTCCAGGCCGTCTTTTCCTTGCCACGCAGTGCATGGTCAAATGCATCATCTCGAAGAAGTTCACGAATCTGAGGACCAACAAAGACACCTTCCTTTATCTTAGCTTCACTTAACCTTGGAAATTTTCCATGGAGGTACTTGAAAGCTGCTTGTGTTTTGTCAATGGCCTTGACAAAGTTCTTCATCAGACCCAGTTTGATGTGTAAGGGTAGTAACAAAATCTTCCTTGATTCAACAAGTGGTGGATGCTGAACGCTTTTCCTCCCAGGCTCCAATGACTGTTGGAGTGGCCAATCTTTCTTGATGTAGTGGGAATCTCTTGCACGACTATCCCATTCACAGTACTTTGTGTATCCAGTCTGCAGACCAAGCAAGAGAGCAACAACCTTCAAATAGCCACAAAGCTGCCACTGATGTTGGTCATAGTTTATGCACCTCAAAAGTTGTTTCATGTTGTCATAGGTTTCCTTCATATGGACTGCATGACCAACTGGAATTGATGGCAAAACATTGCCATTATGCAGTAAAATAGCTTTAAGACTCGTCTTCGATGAATCAATGAACAGTTTCCACTCATCTGGATCGTGAACGATGTTGAGGGCTGCCATCACACCATCGATGTTGTTGCAGGCTACAAGATCACCTTCCATGAAGAAGAATGGGACAAGATCCTTTTGACGGTCACGGAACATGGAAACCCTAACATCATCTGCCAGGAGATTCCACTGCTATAGTCTGGAGCCCAACAGCTCTGCCTTACTCTTGGATAGTTCCAAATCCCTGACAAGGTCATTCAGTTCACCTTGTGTTATGAGGTGTGGTTCAGAGGAGGAGGATGGGAGAAAATGTGGGTCCTGTGACATTGATGGTTCAGGACCAGAAGTTTCATCCTCTTCCTCGTCTGACTCAAGTGAGAATGATTCTGGTGCATCAGGAACCGGCAGTCCTTCTCCGTGGGGTACTGGGCGTATAGCTGATGGAATGTTTGGATAATGCACAGTCCACTTTTTCTTCTTTGACACACCTTTCCCAACTGGAGGCACCATGCAGAAGTAACAATTGCTGGTATGATCTGTTGGCTCTCTCCAAATCATTGGCACTGCCAAAGGCATAGATTTCCTTTTCCTGTTCAACCACTGGCGAAGATTTGTTGCACAAGTGTTGCAGCATATGTGTGGGGCCCACCTCTTGTCCTGATCTCCAATTTTGCAGCCAAAATAAAGGTGATAGGCTTTCTTAACCATAGTGGTTATACTGCACTTTTGTGATGCAAAAGTCACTTCACCACAAACATAGCAGAAGTTATCTGCACTGTTCACACAAGTACGAGGCATCTCTGCTCACTTTGGCTAAACAGAAATGTGTCCCTTTGCAAAATCAAACACTGACAAATAAGAGAGCACGACACTGTATGATTTCTAGAGCTGATATAGGGCAATTTGTTCAGCAGAGTGATGTAAGCTTTGTTATGATTGCATCATCCATGACTTCTAGGAATAACATGATGCAATTCATATCATGTATGATGCAATACCAGCTTCAGATTGCATCATTCATTGTTTTGCCTAAAAAGCAAGTACTGTCCAAACCCAGTCATAGATTTATTCATAGATCCAGTCACAGATGTATTTTAGTCATTTCTGGTTTAAATTGAGATCCCTTCCCTTTATAACTCACTTATCCTCTGCCATTCCCAAGTCAAGGGTCGTATATACTGACCCAATAGCATATCT
>NW_020687719.1:0-1455 GCF_002925995.2 Terrapene triunguis | reverse complement strand
TTCTGTAAGGCATATGACTTGGTTCAGCACACTATTTTGACTAGAAAACTAGAAAGATACAAAATACACACGGCATACATTAAATAGATTAAAAACTGGGATTGTAAATGGGCCATGGTCAAGTGAATTTCTTTCTAGTGGGTTCCCGCAAGGATTGGTTCTTGGCCCTGTGATATTTCACTTTCTTATCAATGACCTAAAAGAGCATATAAAATCATCACTGATCAAATTTGCAGTTGCCACAAAGATTGGGGGTGGTGGTAACTAATAAAGTGTCAGTAGATTCAGGCTCCAGCACTGGGAGTCTGGGAAGTTTTCCCAACCCTGGCTGGGGGGTTATTTCCTGTTCCACAAAGAGGGGAAGTTCCATTCCCAACTATATGACACTACACCTCACATTCAGCATAGTGGTAGGATTATAATATTAGGACATAATTATGAGGTATTTTGTGCAAGATGCGTCATGTGCAGGGTCATTGGAAAAGTTATAATTTCCTGAATAGGATTATCCTATTTGTGTGCATGGATCATGTTTGTATCTGAAGTTATGGATATTGACTATGTATCTGTATTTCAAATGTGCTTACTCTGGGTAACACCCACAACTAGCCTTTCAGGTACAACAATGAAGAAGCCAGACAGTGCTGATGGCTCATCAACAAAGACAATGGACAGTGGAAGAGCTTACCCTTCCTGTGAATGTTCCAGCCAGCCTATTAGTCATGGCTACAGCAGGGCATGCTAGGGCATGTGACCAGACCACATGACAATGAACTCCATTTTGGTACCTGTATTTTTCCACAAAGGGTTCCCGCCATATGGAAAAGCTACATAAGGTGGGGTGTGACGTCATCTCTTGGCCTCATTCCCCAGACAAGAGAACTCCTGGAAGCAACTGAGGAACAAAAACCGAACTGGGGGATGTGCTGGTGGACTGCTTCAATCATCAGTCAGGGAGAGAAACTGCTAATTCAAATTCTATGCAGCTAGTAAAGGGGCGGGAAAACTTTTTGGCCTGAGCGTCGCATCGGGTTTTGGAAATTGCATGGAGGGCCGGTTAGGATTCAGGAGGCCTGGGGCAAAGCAATTTCGAGGGCCCCTTCCATAAAAATAAGTTGCAATACTATAGAATACAATATTCTTGTGGGGGGTCCTGCAGGGCCCGGGGCAAAATGCCCCACTTGCCCCGCCCTCTGAGCGGCCCTGCTGACCTCCCTGACCCCTATCCACACCCCCACCTCCTGACCACCACCCTGAACTCCCCTGCCCTCTATCCAACCCCCCTGCTCCCTGCCCCCTTACCATTCCTGGAGCACCGGTGGCTGGCAGCACTACAGCCACACACCACGCACAGAGCACCGGGTCAGGCTGGGCTCTGCAGTGGCGCTGCCCCAGGAGCTCGCAGCCTCACCGCCCAGAGCATTGTGCCAGTGGCGGGGCAAGCTGTGGCTGCCG
>NW_020687718.1:0-4821 GCF_002925995.2 Terrapene triunguis | reverse complement strand
AGCTGACAAGATGTGCTTGTTAATGTCCTGTGAAAACTCTGGGACATAGGTACAACACTCTTCTCCAATAAGGGCACAGACCCCGCCTCGCGAGGCTAACACATAATCTAGGGCCTGTCGATTCTGCAAAGCCAGCAGTCGAAGCTGGTACAGCTCAGAACTTATGCTTTTCTCTATGGCTAGAGTATCATAGGCAAACTTAAATCGTCAGAGGTGCTACTGCTAGTAACCATCCACCTTTGACAAAAGTCTGACCAATTTTGAGGTACTACTCTCCAGGGCAATTCCGCTGAATGATGGGGAGTCTGGGCACATATCCAACAGTTGGAGAGATTGAACTCACGGGCAAAGGCAATTTTCAGGGCCTCATATGTGTTGGTAGCCATATCTGCAGGGATGGCTCCCCATCCTGCATGCGATGTGGGTGAAACAGTAGGTAACAGAAGAATTGCCTCTGTGATAAAAAGAAATGCTGTGAGAGACCCTAAACCTAAACCTATATTGTAATTACCACAACCCAAATACCCAAAAGACAAGAATAATTGACACTAAACAAGTCAAAAAATAACAAGACCAAATACATAGGCCAGGTCGGCCTTCTGTGAGAAAATAAAACCAATGCTTAGGGTTCTCGCGGGGAGTATGCTGTGACTGTTCAGAAAGATCACAACGCATTCCCAGTGACCCTCACTGTCTTTTGAATAGCAGCTTAAGTCCCAAATCGTCGTTAGCAGTCTTCTCCGCAGGCTGGACAGTCCACTGTTCAGGAGCGGGCACTGCTTTCAGTCGAGAGTGATGAATCCAGTTCTTGTGTCCTTCGACCTTTGCCACTGTATGGGAAACAAGCAGGACGGTGTGGGGTCCCTTCCACTTCTCTTGGAGAGGCTCGTCTTTCCAGGTCCGCACGAGAATGGAGTCATCAGGCTGCAGGGAGTGGACTGGAGTATCCAGCAGAAGAGGCTGTGAATCTTTGGTGTACCTGTGAAGAAAAGAAAGACCAGCAGACAGAGGGCACATGTACTGAGACAAAAAACCCATACCCCACTTCCCATTCCCCTGCCAGAACTGGGGTACCATTCATAGGCCATGCTCTTCCAAACATAATCTCGAAGGGACTAAGCCCTATCCTACCCTTAGGGAGAGCACGAATGCGAAGTAACACAAAGGGCAAGGCATCAGGCCACTTAAGAGATGCCTCCTGACAGACCTTTGAGAGGTGTCGCTTGAGTGTTTGATTTGTGCGTTCCACTACTCCACTGGCTTGTGGTCGCCAGGGTGTGTGGAGTTTCCAGGGGATCTGCAGAGCACTTGATATCTTTTGAACAACTTTGAGATGTGAAGTGTGTTCCATTATCAGATTCCATCCACTGAGGAAGGCCGAAGCGAGGAATGATTTCCTTGACAAACTTAAGAGCCACTGTCTTGGCAGTGTTGTTACGACATGGGAAGGCTTCAGGCCATCCGCTGAATCGATCCACTAAGACGAGGAGGTACCTGTACCCTTGGGTCCTGGGAAACTCAGTAAAGTCTATTTGCCACACTAATCCTGGGCCTGGGGTAGGTTCCAGGGTGGCTGGTGGCACTGCTACTCCTGGTCGAGGGTTATTCTTTTGGCAGATTAAACATTCAGCTTGTACCTGTGATGCTAGGGGTTTAAGTCCAGAGGTTAGAAAACATTTATTCATGAGCTGGATAAGAGCCTCTCTGCCTGCGTGTGTGGTTTGATGCAGTTCCTGCAACACCGGTCGAATCAGGCCCTTGGGCAGGAGGATTTTTCCCTCTGTGGAATAAAGCCATCCCTCCTTTTCCTGGAGACCGAGACTGTCAGCCAGGTTTCTGTCCTCTTGGGAGTACTGAGGGGCTGCAAGCTCACCCACTGATGGGATGAGGGCATGCATTTGGGCATTCTCCTCTGCTGGTGATTTCAGGGTAGCAGCTCGCTTAGCCTCCCTGTCTGCTCTGGCATTGCCCTTGGTTACATCTTGATCTTCCCTCTGATGGGCTTTGCAATGCACCACTGCTACTGCTGAGGGGAGTTGTACTGCTTCTAAAAGCTGGAGAATTTGAGACCCATACTTAACCGGAGAGCCTTGGGCTGTTAGCTTCCCCTTTGCTTCCACAAACCAGCATAAGCATGCAATACCCCAAAAGCATACTTTGAGTCAGTAAAGATATTAACCCGTTTGTCTTTTGCCAGCTCGAGTGCCCGAGTCAGGGCCACTAGTTCAGCAAGCTGGGCAGATGTTCCTGCCGGTAAACTCTCAGCTTCCACGGTATCATGAAGAGACACAATAGCATAACCAGCCCTCCTTTGCCCATCCACAACAGTACTACTTCCATCTGTATACCATTCCAAGTCAGCATTTGGGAGTGGCTGATCTTTTAGATCTGGGCGGCTAGAATACTGAACATCTATGATTTCTAAACAGTCATGTTCCTGCTTCTCTGTCTCTGATAGCAGGGTAGCTGGATTAAGGGAGGGACAGATCTGCAGGGTGACTTCAGGATTCTCTAACAGCTTCGCCTGGTACCGAGCAACCCGAGCCTGTGTGAGCCAAAGACCATCCTTAGTGTCCAGCAAGGCTCGAACCATATGAGGAACATACACACTTGCACACTTCCTCCCAGTGTCAGCTTCCAGCTTTCCCAAGCACTAGAGCCGTAGCTGCGACCGCCCTCAAACAGGCTGGTCATCCCTTTGAAACTTGATCCAGTTGCTTAGAAAAGTATGCCACAGGACGCTTCCAGGCACCTAGTAACTGAAATGCCCTGTCCGCTTCTGGGGACCAGTGAAAGGGGTCATGTTCCGCTCCCTTAACACATTCATACAAAGGTTTAGCCCACAGTCCAAACTCTGGAATCCATATTCTGCAAAAGCCTGCCATGCCCAGGAATGTCCTAAGCTAACGGTTGCTGGGGATGGGAACTTGGCAGATAGCCTCCTTCCTTTCATTTGAGAGCTGTCTCTTTCCCTGCCTGATGTGAAATCCCAGATATTGAACCTCTGAAAGAGCAATCTGGGCTTTGCTTTGAGATACCCTGTATCCTCGCAGTCCAATAAAGTTTAGGAGACTCACAGTAGCTTTGAGACAAGGGACTAGACCCACAGCAGCAATTAACAAATTATCCCACTCCTCCAAGTCTCTGGCCAAAGCCTGTCAAAACAGAGTGGGGGAATTTTTAAATCCTTGAGCCAATACTGTCCAACAAAACTGCCTTTTAACCCTTCTGTTGTCCTCATTATGCCTTGCAGTATTTTGCTGATCTCCGTTGCTTGGGCACATTCAGCCCCCCTTCCTCTTGGTTGTCAGCAAAGTCTTGGCTGTGAACACTGACCTTGGACTGAGGCCAGCTTGACTGAGCTTGCTAGCTGTATTTTCCTCTCAGTTAACTCATTCTGTGCTTTTTCCTCTTCTCCCTTTCTCGGCTTCTTCTAACTTCCAAAGGAACCTTCCACTCTTCACTCATACACCTTTTCTCCAACCATTAACACATACTTATTGCCATCATAGGGGTACCTTCCCTTTCAGGGCATTCATTTTTCCAGTGTCCCTCCTTACGGCATATGGCACACTGGTTGCGACCCAGGCGCCTTTCCTGGGGACCAGGGCGTCCACATCCACGGCCTCTCATTCCCCGGCCCCTTCCACCTTTCTGTGGCCTTACTTTGCCGCCGACCTGCACCGCCGCTACCATCATTTTCACTTGCCTTTTTTCCTTCTCTCCCTCTCTAAGGCTATAAGCCCTATTTGCAGTCTCCAAAATCTGAGCCATAGACATTCCCATTAAATCCTCCTTCTTCTGCAATTTCCTTTTAAACCTTAAATGCCTTCTCTGTCTTCCTTCTCCTTAGCCTTAGCTGTAACCTGATTCCGCTCCACTTCAGACAACAGGGTTCTCATAAGTATATTACAATCATCCCAGTCAGACTTATTGCTAACTAGACACTCTTCAAAGACAGAAATGAACTTGCTTGGATTCATTGAGAATTCTCCTGCCTTTGCCTTGAAAGCAGCCAGACGTACAGGGTTAAAAGCCACTGACACAAGATCCTGTGTTCCTGGACGCGCTACCACACTCTCAGTAATCAACAGATACAATCCCCCGGGGGGGGGGTACTCTCTAAAGCCTGTGGGGGTGGAGGAGCCGAAGGGGACACCGATTCTGGCATTACAACAGTGGGAGGGTTCTGGGGTTTAGCAGCCAATACTACCGAGCCTGTCGGAGTCAAATGGCACTTGAACAAAATATCAGTCCTATTTCTTAACACCATAAACGTATACGCATAGAGATGTTCATTCCCTTTTACCTGTTCTCTGACAAAACAAAAGCAATTGAAGGATCATATTATAATTAAGTGATCCTTCCAGTGGCCACCTTTCTTGGCACTCCAGCTGGTACTGAGGCCAATCAACTGTACAGAACCTTTTCAATTTACCTTTAATTAACTGATCAGATCCAAACACTTCCCAGTTCACCAGAATGCATTCTAAGGGTGTACACTGTACCCTGCCGGCTGTACTCTGTCCCTGCCCCATACTGAGGGAGACTCTGGGCGTCCCCAGGTCAAAACAGGCAGACACTGGGCGTCCCCAGGTCAAGACAGATAAAGTCCCCACTGGACTGTTCCTACCTTATCCAAGGGTCCGGTTCTGCACCGTCGCTCTATCCACGGGACCGGTTCCCCACCGTCGCCCGCAGCTGCTTCTCCACTGTCTGTGTGCGTTGCACCGTTGTGCCCTCCGGGGTCGAGCAAACCACGTCTCTGCCGAGGCCCCCGATGAAGTCACCGGTGCGCGCTGGGCGTCGGTCGTCGCTGTA
>NW_020687717.1:0-1181 GCF_002925995.2 Terrapene triunguis | reverse complement strand
GACTGCATCATTCTGAGGACTTGATAGTCTGATATCACTGCTCTACAGCCAAAATGCTTCTGAAATAAATGTAGTCAAACTTTACTAATTCTGGGTCACTGAGAACAAAAATGATGCTTAAAATTGTTGATTGGCTCTAGTTTTCAAGATATGCTATTGGGTCAGTATATAGGACCCTTGACTTGGGAATGGCGGAGGATAAGTGAGTTATAAAGGGAAGGGATCTCAATTTAAACCAGAAATGACTAAAATACATCTTTGACTGGATCTATGAATAAATCTATGACTGGGTTTGGACAGTACTTGCTTTTTAGGCAAAACAATGAATGATGCAATCTGAAGCTGGTATTGCATCATACATGATATGAATTGCATCATGTTATTCCTAGAAGTCATGGATGATGCAATCATAACGAAGCTTACATCACTCTGCTGAACAAATTGCCCTATATCAGCTCTAGAAATCATACAGTGTCGTGCTCTCTTATTTGTCAGTGTTTGATTTTGCAAAGGGACACATTTCTGTTTAGCCAAAGTGAGGAGAGATGCCTCGTACTTGTGTGAACAGTGCAGATAACTTCTGCTATGTTTGTGGTGAAGTGACTTTTGCATCACAAAAGCTCAGTATAACCACTATGGTTAAGAAAGCCTATCACCTTTATTTTGGCTGTAAAATTGGAGATCAGGACAAGAGGTGGGCCCCACACATATGCTGCAACACTTGTGCAACAAATCTTCGCCAGTGGTTGAACAGGAAAAGGAAATCTATGCCTTTTGCAGTGCCAATGATTTGGAGAGAGCCAACAGATCATACCAGCAATTGTTACTTCTGCATGGTGCCTCCAGTTGGGAAAGGTGTGTCAAAGAAGAAAAAGTGGACTGTGCATTATCCAAACATTCCATCAGCTATACGCCCAGTACCCCACGGAGAAGGACTGCCGGTTCCTGATGCACCAGAATCATTCTCACTTGAGTCAGACGAGGAAGAGGATGAAACTTCTGGTCCTGAACCATCAATGTCACAGCACCCACATTTTCTCCCATCCTCCTCCTCTGAACCACACCTCATAACACAAGGTGAACTGAATGACCTTGTCAGGGATTTGGAACTACCCAAGAGTAAGGCAGAGCTGTTGGGCTCCAGACTACAGCAGTGGAATCTCCTGGCAGGTGATGTTAGG
>NW_020687716.1:0-2265 GCF_002925995.2 Terrapene triunguis | reverse complement strand
CGATGGGGAGGTGCAGGAGGCTGGTCTGTGGGGTGAGGGGGAGTCTCTGGGGTGTCATTGAGCGCGTGCGATGGGGCGGTGCAGGGCGCTGATCTATGGGGCGAGGGGGTATCTCTGGGGGGTCACTGAGCGCGTGCAATGAGGAGGTGAAGGAGACTGGTCTGTGCGGCGAGGGGGTGTCTCTGGGGGGTTCCAGAGGGGGTACAATGGGGAGGTGTAGGGGGCTGGTCGGTGGGGCAAGGGGGCATCTCTGGGGGGGGGTCACTGAGCGGGTGTGATGGAACAGTGGAGGGGGCTTGTCTGTGGGGTGAGGGAGCATCTCTGGGGGGGTCACTGAGGGGATGCGATGGGGAGGTGTAGGGGGCTGGTCTGTGGGGCAAGAGGGCATCTCTGGGGGGGGCACTGAGGGGGGAGATGGGGGGGGGTAGAGGGGTCGGGTGTGTGGGGTGAGGGGGTTCTCCTGTGACCCCACGTGTCCTGTCTTCATTTTCTGACACTTTCCCTGTGGGTTCCTCAGGGCGACTCCGGCGGCCCGCTGGTGTGTAACGGGAAGCTGCAGGGTATCGTGTCTTGGGGCGACGTGCCCTGTGTCTCCACCCTGAAACCCGGCGTTTACATGAACATCTGTAAATACCACGACTGGCTGCAGGCCACCATGTGGGCAAACTGAGCCCCCAACTGCTTCGGGCTGGGACCCCAGAATAAACCAGGTGCTTCTCCCTTGAGCCTCAGCATCTCCTTCCCCCCTTGGCCTGCGCATCCTGTGCTCCCGCTCATGAGGGTTTTTTCCCTCCGTCAATAACTTGGAAAGAAAATTGCGTATTTTTTAAATTCCGCTGGAAATTTTTTTCACTTCTGTTCCCCATTTTTTGATGAAAATGCTCAAAACCGACCTCTTTCCCAGCATTCCTTTTGCATTTTCATTTCATTTTTTTTTCAATTTTCAAGTCAACCCTCTCCCCAAAAGTCTAAAACGTGAGAGAAAATGGGCGTGGGGTGTTTCTCCTTCACTTTCTCTCCCTTTTGAAAAGCTTTCCTCCCCCCAACGTTTTCCACTAGAAAAAAAAAGTGTGGGGGGGATTAACTCAAATTTGTTTTCCTGGAAAAATGGGGTAAAAAAGTGAAAAACGTTGAATGTGACAAAATCGTTTTTTTCACCCGAGAAAAGGGGGGGGGAAAGTGAAAAAAAATTACTCAAAATTTGTTTTACTGGAAAAATGAGGTAAAAAAGTGTAACTCAACAAAAACATTTTTTTCCTGAAAAACAGAATAAAAAAGTGAACAATTTCAAATGTAACAAAACCTTTTTTTCCTGGGAAAATGGAAAATAGTGAAAGACTTTGATCTCAACAAAACCTTTTTTCACTGGAAAAGAATGTGTGTGTGTGTGTGTGTGTAGACTTGAAAAGTCAGGAATGCAACAAAATCTTTTTCCCAGCAGAAAAACAGGAATAAAGTTTTTAAGGCTGTTTAAACAATTTTTCTCACTCTTTTACATCTTTCCCAGTGGGAAAATATAAATAACTGCAAGGAAATGGGGCGTTTTTCTCACCTTTTAAAAAATCTTTGCCTGTTTTTTTGTCCAATAAGGAAAAAAATGGGAGAAAATTGGCATTTCCTCTGCTCGTCTCAAATGCAAATAATGGATTTTGTCTTCTGCAAAATGTTTCATTTTGGAATGTGTTCCAGTCTGAATTTGTCTGGCTTCAACTCCCAGCAGTTAGACTGGGTTAGACCGTCCTCTGCGAGATCAAAGAGCCCATTATGAAATATTGGTTTCCTTGGTAGATACTGATAGACGGGGATCACGTCACCCCCAAACCTGCTCTGTGTGGAGCTGATCAGACTGAGCCTCTCACTGTACGGCAGGTTTTCTAGCCTTGAATCGTCCACATGGATCTTCTAAAGGGCTGGAAGGATTAGTCGGTGAGCTTGCAACCGTCCCTCCTCTGCTACAGAATCCCCATCTGACCGCGGGCAAATGGCTTCCTCTCCATGGCGGGCTCCTCCTGCGGCTGGATCTGGGGATATCCGACTAGCTCGGCCTGGTTGGGCTCCCCCCTCCGCCTCGTGTCCGCACCCCTCACATTCCAGGACTCGGGAGGGGAAGGGGCTCTCTTTCTTGTGCTGCCACATGGCTTGGCCCTCCAGCCTGGTCGCTGGCATTTTGCCCCTCCTGGGGTCTCAAAGGTAGGCTTACCATATTTCAATCCTGCGGAAAGAGGACACTCCACGGGGCCCCGGCCCTGCCCCAACTCCGCCCCC
>NW_020687715.1:0-1065 GCF_002925995.2 Terrapene triunguis | reverse complement strand
GTCCGGTTTCTGCCGGACATGTCCGGCTTTTTTGAGTTAAAAATAGCGTCCGGGGGGAATTCGTAAATGTCCGGATTTCCCCCAATGCAGAGAGCGCGTGGCTGACAGGGCAACCGGCCGGATCGTGCCACTTGCATGGGGCTCCGAGAGCCAGAGCCCCTCCTCCGCTTCCCCCTCCTCTTCCCTGCAGCTTGAAATCACTCCCCCCCTCTCGCTCTCTCCTTCCCCCTCCCTGCATTCACAGATCTCGGCTGGCCGTTCGCATCTGGCCTCCGGCAGTCTGGAGCTCGTCCCCCTGCTCCCCCCCACGCTGCCCAGCGCGCCGCTCCGCAGCACTCTGAGCGGCATGGTAAGGGGGCCAGGGGGCCGGAGAAGGGGCAGGGAGGTTCTGGAGGGGGCAGTCAAGAGACAGGGAGCAGGGTTGGATGGGTCGGGGGTGGGGTTCTGGAGGGCAGTTAGGAGCAGCGGTCCCATGAGGGGGCAGTCAGGGGACAGGGAGCAGAGGGGTTTAGATGGGTCGGGAGTTCTGGGGGGGGGGGCTGTCAGGGGGTGGGGAGTGGTTGGATGGGGCGTGGGAGTCCCAGGTGTCTGTCTGTGGGTGGGGGTGTGGATAAGGGTTGGGGCAGTCAGGGGACAGGTAGGGGGTAGGGTCCTAGGGGGGCAGTTAGGATGGGGGAAGGTCTCAGGAGGGGGCAGTCAGGGGACAAGGCGCAGGGAGGCTTAGGTAGGGGGTGGAGTCCGGGGGGGCAGTTAGGGGCAGGGGTCCCAGGAGGGGGCAGTCAGGGGAGAAGGAGTGGGGGGGGAGGGTTGGGGGTTCTGAGGAGGGTGGGAAGTGGGAGGGAGTGGAAGGGGCAGGGGCGGGGCTAGGGCAGGACGGGGGCGGTGCTAGGGCGGGGCTCCTTCCATCCTCTTTTTTGATTGTTGAAATATGGTAACCCTAGCCACTGTAGCACAGCAGTGGCACTGTTGCTGTGCCAAAGTGCTTCAGTGTGGAAACTACCTAGAGCAATGGGAGGGGTTCTCCCATCTGTGTAGGGACCCCATCATATTTAAAGCTGCTCCAAT
>NW_020687714.1:0-1881 GCF_002925995.2 Terrapene triunguis | reverse complement strand
GGGTGCGCCGGGCCACCGGGGGCCGGCAGTGCTGGGCGGGCCGGGGGTGGTCGGCCGGGGGCCGGGGCCGGCACCCCAGGGCCCGAGCCGACCCAGGCTGGAGCCGCCGGGGGGGGACAGCCTGGGCCGCGCCTCCTCCCCCCACACTCCCCCTTACCTGCTTCAGGCTTCCCGCGAATCAAATGTTCGCGGGAAGCAGGGGAGGGGGCGGAGACTTTGGGGAGGGGGCGGAGTTGGGGCAGGGGCGTGGGCGGGGCTGGGGGCGGGGGCGGGGCCCCATGGAGTGTCCTCCATTTGGAGGCACAACATATGGTAACCCTAACGTATATGCACACAAGCACTAGTGTGGAAAGAGTGGTCTGTAGACTCTGCCTGTTCACTGTACGTATACTTACAGTGTCCCACCAGGCCTGTGGTCATATATACTGTATATTGTACAGTGAATTTTTCCTACTATATTTCAGAGTGATAATGCACTGAGAGCTGCCCAGACTGTTGCGATTAGAAAATTATATTTACACAGTAACAATCATTACTCAGATCTGTCTCCACATAATCTGCAGAAATGCAGAAAAAGTTGCACAGACAGGCATGTGTGTTCATTATGCACAGATTTGAACATGTCATGCAGGCCTAATATCCCACATGGCAGACTGTGCATTCACATGGGTTTTCAATTCTCAGTTGATGTGGGTAAATTGCAGCACTTTGAAAAGCTAGGTTCTATGTAAAGAGTAGCTTTTTAAAAGTTAGCAGCAGATTTATTAAAAAAACAAGATGATACTGGGCCTGATTCTCCTAACTGATACCACTGTAATTCCATTGACCTCAGTGAATTTTATTCCTGATTTATACTGCCATACGTGAGGAAAATTAAGCCCTTGGACTCTGCAGAGCATTCCACAGCAGATTATAGCATACAAAAATATTTGACTATAACAACAACATATATATATATACAGAAATGTAGTGCCTTCCACTACATTTGAAAACGTAAAACAATTTACAGACTTGGACCTCTTCTGAAGTCCTCAGGGATCATCCATCCAGCACCAGCATTTGTTAAAGGATACCCTCTTTCAGGATATTTCATATAATTTTTAAAATAACATTTTTCATTGTGCTTTATATAAAAAAAAAATTTTAAACCCTTGGAAGCTCATCTCTGCCATCTTTGTGCATGCACACTGATTTATCACTGTGAAGTAGCTCATGAGTACTGGCCTGCTAATATTTATTTATTCTTTTAAGAGTCAAACACTCACTGAATATATTTTTTAAAGCACATATAAAGATATAGTTGTGCTTTGCACAGAAGTAAAATAAAGGTTGTAGCTCAGCCCTTCCAACTTCAGTGTCTATTTTTAAACAAAGTAAAGAAACTTTTCTTTTTCGAGTGATTGCATATGCCCATTACACTAGGTGTGTGCGGGTCTCATGCTCCAGGACTCGAGAGTTTTCTTTAGCTGTATTCATAGGGGAGGCCACACCTGTGCCTGGGTGCCTCTGATGCTCTGAGCAGAGGGTATAAAGGGTAGAGTAGTAGGTCTCAACCTGCTGCCCAATCAGCGCACATGTGTGGCCCATGTGACATCCTCAGGGCCATACAGGTACACCTCTACCTTGATATAACGCTGTCCTCGGGAGCCAAAAAATCTTACCGCATTATAGATGAAACCGCGTTATATTGTACTTGCTTTAATCCCCTTCCCCCCCCCCCCCGGAGCACTCCTTTACCACGGTCTATCTGAATTAGGCTTGGTCTACACTTACCCCCCAAGTCGAAGTAAGGTACGCAAATTCAGCTACGTGAATAACGTAGCTGAATTCAACATACCTTACTTCGAACTTACCGCGGTTCAGACGCGGTCCACACGCGGC
>NW_020687713.1:0-1529 GCF_002925995.2 Terrapene triunguis | reverse complement strand
CTTGCAATTTCCACTTACTGATATCCAGGCTGGGGGGACCATCCAATGTGAAAGGTGCCTGCTGGTGGAATCTCTCAGGCAGCAGGTGGGAGAGCTACAGGAGGAGGTGGCTAGGTTGAGAAGCATCCGAATCCACGAGCAATTCCTGGACAGTGTCCATGTGGAGACAGCTGAGGTAGCTGTCCCAGGACACAGGACTGCTGATACACCACTGGTGGAGGAGGAGATGGCTCAGGGTGGACACTGGCAGCTGGTTACTTCTGGCAGCAGGCAGTGCTCCACCCCTGCTCCGAACCCTCCCGCTGTGGTAATAGGTAACCGTTATGCTCTTCTTGATACAGGAAAGAAGGCATCACCCCCTACAGTAAAGGAGGAGAAGCCTCGTACCCCTAAGGCTGGGAGGTCTGCTGCCACCACTGCGAATAGGAAACGTAGGGTAGTGGTGGTCGGAGACTCTCTGCTGAGGGGGACGGAGGCGCCCATCTGTCGCCCTGACATTTCATCTCGGGAGGTATGCTGCCTGCCGGGAGCCCGTATCCGAGACGTTACGGAGGCATTGTCGAGGATTATCCAGCCCTCTGACTACTACCCCATGCTACTCATCCATGTGGGCACAAATGATACTGCGCGGTGTGACACTGAGCGGATCAAGAGTGACTACAGGGCTCTGGGAGTACGGGTGAAGGAGTTTGGAGCGCAGGTGGTATTCTCTTCGATTCTTCCTGTCAAAGGTAGGGGCCCGGGCAGAGACAGATGCATCATGGAGGTGAATGCCTGGCTGCGAAGATGGTGTCGCCAGGAGGGCTTTGGCTTCCTAGACCACGGGATGCTATTTGAGGAAGGACTGCTAGGCAGAGATGGTGTTCACCTTTCGAGGAGGGGAAAGACCCTATTTGGACACAGACTGGCTAACCTAGTGAGGAGGGCTTTAAACTAGGTTCGACGGGGACAGGTGAGCAAAGCCCGCAGGTAAGTGGGGAACATGGAGACCTGGGAGATGGGTCGGAGACGAGAGGGAGTGTGGGCTATATTGGCAGAGAGAAAGGAGGGTCAGGACAAAACCGGGAGGAAAGATCAAACCAGTATCTTAGATGCCTATATACAAATGCGAGAAGTATGGGTAATAAGCAGGAAGAACTGGAAGTGCTAATAAATAAATACAACTATGACATTGTTGGCATCACTGAAACTTGGTGGGATAATACACATGATTGGAATGTTGGTGTGGATGGATACAGCTTGCTCAGGAAGGATAGACAGGGGAAAAAGGGAGGAGGTGTTGCCTTATATATTAAAAATGTACACACTTGGACTGAGGTAGAGATGGACATAGGAGACGGAAGTGTTGAGAGTCTCTGGGTTAGGCTAAAAGGGGTAAAAAACAAGGGTGATGTCATGCTAGGAGTCTACTACAGGCCACCTAACCAGGTGGAAGAGGTGGATGAGGCTTTTTTTAAACAACTAACAAAATCATCCAAAGCCCAAGATTTGGTGGTGATGGGGGACTTCAACTATCCGGATATATGTTG
>NW_020687712.1:0-1371 GCF_002925995.2 Terrapene triunguis | reverse complement strand
ATTTCATAAATGCTGACAACTCTGTACAAATTCCATCTGGGTTTTAGGCCTGGTCTACACTACGAGTTTAGGTCGACTTTAGCCGCGTTAAATCGACTTAAGCCTGGACACGTTTACACTACGAAGCCCTTTCTGTCGACTTAAAGGGCCCTTTAAACCGGTTTCCTAACACCACCTCGACAAGGGGATTAGCGATAAAATCGACCTTAGGGGGTCGGAATTGGGTTAGTGTGGACGGAATTCGACATTACTGGCCTCCGGGAGCTATCCCACAGTGCTTCATTGTGACCGCTCTGGACAGCACTCTCATCTCAGATGCACTGGCCAGGTAGACAGGAAAAGCCCCGCGAACGTTTGAATTTCATTTCCTGTTTGCTCAGCGTGGAGAGCACAGGTGACCATGCAGAGCTCATCAGCACAGGTAACCATGATGGAGTCCCAGTCCCAGTCCCAGGATCGCAGAAGAGCTCCAGCCTGGACCGAACGGGAGGTACAGGATCTGATCGCCATCTGGGGAGATGAAGCAGTGCTCGCCGAACTCCGAAGCAGTAAAAGAAATGGCAAAACATTAGAAAAGATCTCCAAGGCCATGAAGGACAGAGGCCATAACAGGGACGCGCGGCAGTGCCGCGTGAAAATTAAGGAGCTAAGGCAAGCCTACCACAAAGTCAGAGACGCAAACGGAAGGTCCGGGGCAGAGCCGCAAACATGCCGCTACTACGCGGAGCTGCATGCCATTCTAGGGGGTGCAGCCACCACTAGCCCAAGCGTGTTCTATGAGTCCCTCTCTGCAAACGGGGAAGCGGGTTCGGCGGACGAGGAAGATGAGGATGGAGAGAACATAGATAGCTCACAGCAGCAAGGAAGCGGAGAAACCAGTTACCCCAACAGCCAGGATATGTTTGTCACCCTGGACCTGGAAACAGTAACCCCCGAACTGACCCAAGACCCTGAGGGCACACAGGGGACCTCTGGTGAGTGTACCTTTGTAAATATTACACATGGTTTAAAAACAAGCGTGTTTAATGATTAATGATTAATCTGCCCTGGCAATCGCGGCCAGTACAGCTACTGGAAAAGTCTGTTAACGTGTATGGGGATGGAGCGGAAATCCTCCAGGGACATCTCCAGAAAGCTCTCCTTCATGTAATCCCAAAGCCTTTGCAAAAGGTTTCTGGGGAGGGCTGCCTTATCCCGTCCGCCATGGTAGGACACTTTACCACGCCAGGCCAGTAGCACGTAGTCTGGAATCATTGCATAACAAAGCATGGCAGCGTATGGTCCCGGTGTTTGCTGGCATGCAGACAACATCCATTCCTTATCGCTCTTTGTTATCCTCAGGAGAGTGATATCATTCACGGTCACCTGGTT
>NW_020687711.1:3153-4409 GCF_002925995.2 Terrapene triunguis | reverse complement strand
AATATGCCACAGTCCTGATTTTGTTTGAATAGGAAACAGAAAGGCTGTCAATGGTTTAATTTTACTCCAAGCCCCTGGTGTATAATAATCCTCATCCCAAAACTAGCTCACAGAGTTCTGCAGAGTTTGTAGTTGCTCATGTAGTGGGAAAATTCTTTAATCTTGGAGACCAAGCTCTGTCCAGCTCTAGCTTGGAGTCCATTGGTAGGACATGGAGAGAAAACCCGTGAGAGAATAAGCATGGAGAGTGGAGGAATGGGTGCTGCTCTATGTGCAGAGATTGGTGACACTCTCGGGACTCTCTGGTTTTGGGGTACATGGATGACTGTCTGGTAGGGTTACCATACGTCCAGATTTTCCTGGACATGTCTGGCTTTTTGGTCCTCAAATCCCCGTCCGGGAGGAATTTCCAAAAAGCAGGACATGTCCAGGAAAATAGGGAGGCATGGTAAGGGGACCGCCTCCTCCCTGGGCTCTAACTTTCCTGGCTCCCACCGCTCTCCACCGTGGCGGGGGCCAAAGCAACTTCCTCGCAGGGGCCTGGTGGTGGCTGTTTGTTCTCCCCACCTGGGCAGCTGGACTCGGGAGCAGCCGCTGCTGCAGCTCCCACTGCCGCGGGGGGAAGCATCCAAGCATGTGGCGCTCAGGGGCTGCGGTTCTGGCGCCCGGGGCGTGAACCCCCTGAGCCCGAGCCTGCTGCGGGGACCCAGCTGGTGCAGTACTGCGGGCAGCCCTGGAGTGGGGGCAGCAGGCTCCAGCTCCCCCGTCCCACTCGGGTCCCTCAGGGGAACGAACGGGGCTGCCGATACCTCCGCCCCGGGGCTGCCCGCGGGATTGCCCCAGCTGGGCAGCCAGCCCAGACGCGACTGGCCAGGGGCTGGGCGCAGCGTGTGCGCTGCTGGGTCCCCGCAGCAGGCCCAGGCTCGGAGGGTTCGGGCCCAGGCGCCAGAGCCACAGCCGCCGAGCGCCACGTGCTTGGCTGCTTCCTCCCCCCCGCGGCAGTGGGAGCTGCAGCAGTGGCTGCTCCCGAGTCCCGCTGCCCAGGTGGAGAGAACAGCCGCTGCCTGGCCCCGCGGGTTGCCCCCCTACTCTCCCTCCAGGTACCGCGCCCGAGTCCTGCCTGCGCTCGGGGCCAGGCCGGACTTACTCACCCTGGCCCCGCGCTCCCCCTGTGTCTCCTGGGCCTCCCTCCAGCGCTTGCAGAGGGAGGAGGAATGCGGGGGGGGGGTGTTGGTTTTATTTTGCTCTGCCACCGT
>NW_020687711.1:0-3053 GCF_002925995.2 Terrapene triunguis | reverse complement strand
TTTTTTTGCTCTGCCCCCCCCGCGTCCCGATATTTGACCTGGGTGATCTGTCACCCTAGGGGGCGGAGTTGGGGCGGGGACTTTGGGGAAGGGGTGGAGTTGGGGCGGGGCCGGGGCCCCGTGGAGTGTCCTCTTTTTGCAGTATTGAAATATGGTAACCCTATTGGACAGGTTTGGGAGGAGTAGCTTGGGGGCAGGTTTAGAGGGCAGCTAGTTGTGGGCATATCACTGGGGTTGATTTGTGATGGGCTGCCAGCAGGGTTCTGCCAGGCAGAGCCAGAGCTCCTCAGGGGGGCTGGGCTTAGAGGGTTTTGGGGTTACAGGGGAGGTGGGGGAGGGAACTTGGGTTCATTTGACCCTTTTCTGAGTTTGTGAGTGGGGTGAGCTCTGCTGCCATGAGAGGAGGCTGTGTCACCGGTCACAATAATGCAATGTGATGAGGGGCATCAAAGTCACATAACTGAAATCAAGTTGCCAGCATGTTGTAATACAATGCTCTGCTTTTAAAAGCATCTTTATTCACTTTTCTCAGCTCAGTAGACTAGAATAGGGACAAGCTACCTTTGCCTTTACAAATGCAATCATGTTACCAGGATCTGGAATGGTCCCCTGCCCTCATCTCAACGCCCTTTGCAAGCAGCCCCTGGTGAGGTAGGTATTTTTGTTCCATCAATATAATGATTGGCCAAAAGTCACATGACAAGTCAGTAGGCTTTAATTTTGTACCTCCTCAGAGATCAATGCTACCGCGCCAGTCACTTCACAAATGTAAATAAAGTATTTGGAATTAGGTTGACCACATAGCAAGTGTGAAAAATCGGGACGGGGGTGGAGGGTAATAGGAGCCTATGTAAGAAAAAGCTCCAAAAATCGGGATTGTCCCTATAAAATTGGGACATCTGGTCACCCTATTTGGAATGGCTGCAGTCAGTTCCGTGAAAACTCTCCTCTACCAACCCATCTATGGCTGCTCAGTTCCTGTGGAGATCAGGCCACGGATGTGGGGAGGATTGAATTTGTTTGGTAATTTTGTATTGCCAGAGAGCCAGGGCTATTGCGGGGTGGCTATCAGGAGGGGATTTTGCCTGAGGCTGCATGGGCTGTTTGGAGAAATTTCTTTTTAAAAGCTTTTTTGATAGGGGATTACTAGGGCGTTACGCACAGCCTATAGAAGTAATGAAGTGTGCATTGCATTCCTCCATCCCACCCCACCAGCCTCCTCTGGTGCCCTCCCATCCCCCTCTTTCAGGGAACCACCTCCACTCCCTTCCCCCATACCACTGTCTTTGACTCCAGTCCTTCCTCTCCCCATACGGGTCCCCCATTCTCCACCCCCCATGTGCCGGGGCATGTGTCTTTTATACCTTTCTTCCCCTGCGGATTGGAAGGGACGGGCAGATGGTAGGTGCCATCTCTCTTTTTCTCTTTGCCTCCACCACTATGGAGCAGGCTTAGGGGGAGGCAGCACACTCAGATGGAGGAAGGAATGAAGCCTCCTTTACACCTCTTTCCCTCTGGCTCCCCTGCCGGCTGAGCATCCAGCTCTTAGCTAGCTCTCCACAGGCAGAGCCAAGAGCAACTTTTTAAGTGAAAACAGCTTTTCCGGTTGTGACATTACACCCCATATTCTTCATAGAAATATTGTTCTGATATGAATATGGCATGACTAAGATATGTTTTATGCAAGAGGGGCGTAAAGGGGTTTGTTAGGGTCGCCCCTCTCTGGGGCGACTGGGAGCCAGGCCGCCTCACTACTGAGATCCGCTGAGGCAGGGAACTAGCTGGGTGAGGCAGGAAACAGTCAAGGGCTCAGGACCTCAGGTAGGGGCTGAGCAAATAGTTCCAGAACAAGCCCAGGCCCTGGGTCAGGGCGGGGCAGCAAACAAACAGGGGCTCAGGCCCTCAGGCAGGGGCTGAGCAAATAGTTCAGGAACAAATCCAGACTCCCGGTTCTGGTGTCTGGGGCGAGGGGGGAGACTGCCACCTGTAAGTGGGGTGACGGGAGACGCAGGCCCGCCCACTCCACTGCGTCCCAGCCCGGGGCCCTAACAGTGGCAGGCAGCCTGCTGCTGTGTCAGTGGGGATCCTGGCCGCAACACACTGACATAGGCTCTGGGTGTGCCGCAGCCAGACTAGGGTCGGCTGCCCCCGGGCTACTTCCTACCTCCCCCTCTAGCAGTACCTGCGTCTGGTCAGTGTCCTCCACGGAATCAAGCACCATGGGCTCCTCAGGGTACTCGGCGAGCGGTAGGCTTGGCAGCTCCTCTGGGTCGCTTTTCTCCGGTAGGCTTAACAGCTTCTCCAGGGTCTGGTCATCCTCAGGCCTTGACTGGTATGGCCAATCCTCAGGTCGGTCACAGGCTGCAGAAGTCTCTCCAGCGGAAGCTAGGCCCCCAGCATCTGGCTTCTCCGGCGGCCAGGCAGCTTCTGAGCCCTGGGATGCGGCTTTTATACTTCCGGTCCTGCGCTTTGACCTTTGGGAGGCGGGCGCAGGTTCCAGTGGCTCCGCCCACTTTGGCATCCAGGGAAGCTCATCCCTCTCTGGGGCGGCTGGGAGCCAGGCCGCCTCACTACAAGGGGTCATGTGAGGTATTGAAAAGGTTATGATCTACTGAATGTGTTTATCTAATTTGTATGCATTTATCATTTTTGTATCTGAAGCTAGGAATATTGACCATGTATCTGTATTTCAAATGTGCTACTTTGGGTGACACCCACAACTAGCCCTTCAGGTACAACAATGAAAAAGTCAGACAGCTCCCAGTCAGCTGCACTGGGCAACCACAGTATGGGGAGGAGGTGAGCAGCCCTCAGTGGAGAAAGAACAGATTAAGGACTACTTAGAAAAGCTGGACATGCACAAATGTGTGAAATGTGTGAGGACGTGACCTAGGGTTACCATATGTGGAGTGTCCCAAAAGAGGACACTCCACGGGGCCCCGCCCCCGCCCCGCCCCCGCCCAAACTCCGCCCCTCCCCCAAAGTCCCCGCCCAAACTCCGCCCCCTCCCCTGCTTCCCGCGAACATTTGATTCGCGGGAAGCAGGCAGCAGG
>NW_020687710.1:0-2377 GCF_002925995.2 Terrapene triunguis | reverse complement strand
GGAATTTACAAAGGCAGAGCCTGTTTGGTAAGCACAGGATAAAAAAAGTGAATAAAAAAGCATTCAGTATCAGGGTAGGTTAAGAAAAAAGAGAGGTTAAAAGAAAGAACAGGACAAAAAAAAGATAGACAGCACATGGTGGAATCAGAATGAGAGAGAAAGAGAAGCAGGCAGAGTCTGTTTAGTAAGCACAGGGTAAAAAAAATGAATAAAAATGAATAAAAAAGCATTCAATATCAGGGTAGGTTAAGAAAAAAAGAGGTTAAAAGAAAGAACAGGGCAAGAAAAGGGAAAAGAGAGCCCCCTTTGCAAAGGGCAAAGATAGACAGCACATGGTTGAGTCAGAGAGAGAGAAAATGAAAGAGAGAGAGAGAATTCTCACCTTTTAAGTCTTTCTGTCCCTGGTTCAGACCCTCTCAGACTTATCACCGCCTTTGGATCGGCCCAATCAGAGGCTGTTTTACAGCAGCATCATAGAATTTATTTTTCTGAACCAATCCTAGAGTTTCAAGATTTTAAACAATAGGCAACAATAGGCTTTTGCGAACAGGGGCTGCTAACAGGGAGTTTCGCAAGGGAGTTTGGAAGGGGAGTGGGAAGGGGCGAGGGTCCCTTGCCGGTTCTATCTGTTTTCCCTTTATTCCCCTTAAAACTTTAAACTTCTTGCTTAAACAACCCTTTCAGTGGACAGGGGGCTGCAGACAGGAGTTTGACAGAGGGAGGCTTACGATGGTTAGGAAGACCCGCAACACCTGTGCCAGCACTGCTTCTGTCTCCTCCACCTGCGCCTGTAGCCAGACAGAGCGCCTGAGCATGGATGCTTCTACCCAGATCCTGGTGTGGTTTTGCAGAGACTGTAACTTGCAATTTCCACTTACTGATATCCAGGCTGGGGGGACCATCCAATGTGAAAGGTGCCTGCTGGTGGAATCTCTCAGGCAGCAGGTGGGAGAGCTACAGGAGGAGGTGGCTAGGTTGAGAAGCATCCGAATCCACGAGCAATTCCTGGACAGTGTCCATGTGGAGACAGCTGAGGTAGCTGTCCCAGGACACAGGACTGCTGATACACCACTGGTGGAGGAGGAGATGGCTCAGGGTGGACACTGGCAGCTGGTTACTTCTGGCAGCAGGCAGTGCTCCACCCCTGCTCCGAACCCTCCAGCTGTGGTAATAGGTAACCGTTATGCTCTTCTTGATACAGGAAAGAAGGCATCACCCCCTACAGTAAAGGAGGAGAAGCCTCATACCCCTAAGGCTGGGAGGTCTGCTGCCACCACTGCGAATAGGAAACGTAGGGTAGTGGTGGTCGGAGACTCTCTGCTGAGGGGGACGGAGGCGCTCATCTGTCGCCCTGACATTTCATCTCGGGAGGTATGCTGCCTGCCGGGAGCCCGTATCCGAGACGTTACGGAGGCATTGTTGAGGATTATCCAGCCCTCTGACTACTACCCCATGCTACTCATCCATGTGGGCACAAATGATACTGCGCGGTGTGACACTGAGCGGATCAAGAGTGACTACAGGGCTCTGGGAGTACGGGTGAAGGAGTTTGGAGCGCAGGTGGTATTCTCTTCGATTCTTCCTGTCAAAGGTAGGGGCCCGGGCAGAGACAGATGCATCATGGAGGTGAATGCCTGGCTGCGAAGATGGTGTCGCCAGGAGGGCTTTGGCTTCCTAGACCACGGGATGCTATTTGAGGAAGGACTGCTAGGCAGAGATGGTGTTCACCTTTCGAGGAGGGGAAAGACCCTATTTGGACACAGACTGGCTAACCTAGTGAGGAGGGCTTTAAACTAGGTTCGACGGGGACAGGTGAGCAAAGCCCGCAGGTAAGTGGGGAACATGGAGACCTGGGAGATGGGTCGGAGACGAGAGGGAGTGTGGGCTATATTGGCAGAGAGAAAGGAGGGTCAGGACAAAACCGGGAGGAAAGATCAAACCAGTATCTTAGATGCCTATATACAAATGCGAGAAGTATGGGTAATAAGCAGGAAGAACTGGAAGTGCTAATAAATAAATACAACTATGACATTGTTGGCATCACTGAAACTTGGTGGGATAATACACATGATTGGAATGTTGGTGTGGATGGATACAGCTTGCTCAGGAAGGATAGACAGGGGAAAAAGGGAGGAGGTGTTGCCTTATATATTAAAAATGTACACACTTGGACTGAGGTAGAGATGGACATAGGAGACGGAAGTGTTGAGAGTCTCTGGGTTAGGCTAAAAGGGGTAAAAAACAAGGGTGATGTCATGCTAGGAGTCTACTACAGGCCACCTAACCAGGTGGAAGAGGTGGATGAGGCTTTTTTTAAACAACTAACAAAATCATCCAAAGCCCAAGATTTGGTGGTGATGGGGGACTTCAACTATCC
>NW_020687709.1:0-1790 GCF_002925995.2 Terrapene triunguis | reverse complement strand
TCCTTGTTGGGCCTGTCCTGTAGTAGGTGATTTCTGGGTACCTGTCTTGCTCTGTCAATCTATTTCCTCACTTCCCCAGGAGAAGATCAAGAATGAGCTCTCAAAACTGGAGACTCTCATACAATACCAACCTTCCACACAAACTTCCACGTGGCTGGACTTCACAAAAATGAGACAAGCCATTTACAATGCACACTTCACTTCTCTACAGAGGAAAAAGGACAGTAAGCTATCTAAACTCCTACCTGCCACAGGGGGCTACAACAGTGGTACCCTCAACTCATCTAACAACATTGTCAATCTTTCCAACCACACACTTAGCCCAGCAGAAGAGTCTGTCCTATCTCGGGCACTTTCTTTCTGTCCCACCATCCCCACGGACACGATACAGTTCTGCGGTGATCTGGAAGCCTACTTTCGTCGTCTCCGACTCAAGGAATATTTTCAACGCACCACTGAACAGTGCACTGACCCACAGGAACCCTCCTACCAACACTACAAGAAGAAGAACTCTGCGTGGACTCCTCCCTACGGTCGAAATGACAGACTGGACCTCTACATAGAGTGCTTCCGCAGACGTGCACAGGCTGAAATTGTGGACAAACAACATCACTTGTCCCATAACCTCAGCTGTACGGAACGCAATGCCATCCACAGCCTCAGAAACAACTCTGACATTATCATCAAAGGGGCTGACAAAGGAGGTGCTGTAGTCATAATGAACAGGTCGGATTATGAACAGGAGGCTGCCAGGCAACTCTCCAAGACCACATTCTACAGGCCACTATCCTCTGATCCCACTGAGGAATATCAAAAGAAACTACACCATCTGCTCAAGAAACTCCCAGCTACAGTACGGGAACAAATCTACATGGACACACCCTCAGAACATCGACCAGGGGTATTCTATCTGCTACCCAAGATCCATAAACCCGGAAACCCTGGACGCCCCATCATCTCAGGCATTGGCACTCTTACAGCAGGATTATCTGGCTATTTGGACTCTCTCCTCAGACCCTACGCTACCAGCACTCCCAGCTATCTTCGAGACACCACCGACTTCCTGAGGAAACTACAATGCATTGGTGTTCTTCCTGAAAACACCATCCTGGCCACCATGGATGTAGAAGCACTTTACACCACTATTGCACATGAGGATGGACTACAAGCTGTCAGGAACAGTATCCCTGATGAGGCCACAGCACGCCTGGTGGCTGAGCTTTGTGACTTTGTCCTCACCCACAACCACTTCAGATTTGGGGACAACTTATACCTTCAAGTCAGTGGCACTGCTATGGGTACCCACATGGCCCCACAGTATGCCAACATTTTTATGGCTGACTTAGAACAACACTTCCTCAGCTCTCGTCCCCTAGTGCCCCTCCTCTACTTGCGCTACATTGATGACATCTTCATCATATGGACCCACAGAAAGGAGGCCCTTGAAGAATTCCACCTGGACTTCAACAATTTCCACCCCACCATCAACCTCAGCCTGGACCAGTCCAACCAAGAGATCCACTTCCTGGACACTACAGTGCAAATAAGTGATGGTCACATAAACACCACCCTATACCGGAAACCTACTGACCGCTATACGTACCTACATGCCTCCAGCTTCCATCCAAGACACATCACACAATCCATTGTCTACAGCCAAGCCCTAAGATACAACCGAATTTGCTCCAACCCCTCAGACAGAGACAAACACCTACAAGATCTTTATCAAGCATTCTTAAAACTACAATACCCACCTGGGGAAGTGAGGTAACAGATTGACAGAGCCAGAC
>NW_020687708.1:0-2433 GCF_002925995.2 Terrapene triunguis | reverse complement strand
GAAAAACCTCCCACCCACACCCAACACTCTCCAGTTTCACTCCTAGGCTCCTTCTCTCTCCCTGAGGTCCTCCATTACCCCTGACTCCCCAAGCCTTTGCCCTGCTTCTGACAGGTGCAGGAAATACAGTTCTGTATTGTAATTTAAATGAATTACACAAAGTTTTGTATGAATATGCCTAGTAAGGAATCTATTTGTCAAAAATAACTTTACCAGAAACTTTTTTTTAGCACTTTCAATCCCTCCCAACTTGGTATCATCCGCAAACTTTATAAGTGTCCTCTCTATGCCATTATCTAAATCACTGATGAAGATATTGAATAGAACCAGGCCCCAAACGGATCCTTGCAGGATCCCCCTTGATATGCCCTTCCAGCTTGACTGTGATCCACTGATAACTATTCTCTGGGAACATAGGCGTGTGCACACAGGGAATTTTATTTTATTTTTTTAAAGGCAAACATCATAAGGTTGGGGTGTGGGAGGGGGTGTAGTGTGCAAGAAGGGGCTCAGGGCAAGGGATTGGGGCAGAGGAGGGGTGCAGGGCATATGAGAGGGCTCAGGGAATGGGGTTGGGGTGCAGGAGGGGTGTGCAATGCAGGAGGGGGCTCAGGGCAGGGGGTTGGGGTGCAGGAGGGATGTGGAATGCAGGAGGGGGCTCAAGGCAGGGAGTTGGGGTGTAGGGTGCAGCAGGGGGCTCAGGGCAGGGGGTTGGGGTGTGAGGTGCAGGCAGGGGGCTTAGGTCAGGGGGTTGGGGTACAGGAGAGGTGCGGGGTGCGATGGGGGGTCAGGGCAGGGAGTTGGAGTGCATGGGGTGCAGGAGGGGGCTCAGGGAAGGGGGTTGGGGTGCAGGAGGGGTGCGAAGTGCAGGCAGGGGGCTCAGGGCAGGGAGTTGGGGGGTGAGGTGCAGGAGGGGTTCGGGCTTCGGCCCGGCGCTGCTTACCTGCAGTGGCGCACTCCCTGCCTGCCTGCCTGCCCTGGCCCCACGCCATGTCGCGCCTCTCACCACGTCCCTGCACGGCCCCTGGGGAGAGGGTGGCACAGGGCTCCGCGCGCTGCCCTGGCCACACCTCCAGGTACCTCCCCGAAGCTCCCATTGGCCACGGTTCCCCGTTCCCGGCCAATGGGAGCTGCGGGGGGCGGTGCCTGGAGCAACGCACGGGGCCCCAGGGACGTGGTGCCACAACGGCCGATTCTGAGTGTAGCATGGGGCCTGCAGCACCACAGGGGGCAAATCCCGCGGGCCGGATCCAAAGCCCTGAGGGACCAGATCCGGCCCGCAGGCATTAGGGTGTGCCTGGGCACACCTGGCACACTCCATGTGCACGCCTATGTCTGGGAATGGTTTTCCAACCAGTTATGCACCCACCTTATAGTAGCTCCATCTAGGTAGTATTTTCCTAGTTTGTTTGAGAAGGTCATGTGAGACAGTATCAAAAGCCTTACTAAAGTCAAGATATACCACATCTACCTCTTACCTCCCATCCACAAGTGTCCATACTGTCAGAGTGTGCTCTCATCCCCAGTGGGGCACCTCCTTGTGGCCTCAGCTTGGAATTAGCTCTGCCTTTCTGAAGCCCCTTCCTGCGAGTGCTCACTCTATGATACGCTCTCTCTACCTGGACTTGATGGCTCCCTCCTTGTGGCTTGGCCCTCTGGCTAGGCCACTGTAGTTTCTTCTTTCTGGGAGGTTTGTGTACCAAGTGTCACCAACTGTTCCAGACAGTCTTCCAATTCACTGCCCCTCAATGGTGCCACATCCCCAGTGGCTGGTAGGGGAACGTGGGCTCACCCTCATCTTTGGGTTCCAGCCCAGGGACCCTAAAACCAGCAGCTAAGGTCTACCATGTCCCATGCCTTGTTTCTGTTTCCTTGGATTGCTTCCTATGTTGCCTCTATCAGTCTCCTTCTCTACCCTTCTCCGGCTACACCCTTCCCTCCTGGCCAAGACCCCCCCCCACCTCTCCCTAGTCTCAGGGAGTGACTGCAGACCTCCTCCCTGCAGCCCTCTTCTGCCCTCAGCTACCTTGCTTTATACCAGCCCACCTGTTCCTATTCAGGTGAGCTTCACCCTTTAATTAGTTCTCATTGCTCCCTGGCTCCTCCTCCAGGTGCATCTTAGATGGTTAATTGGCCCATCTAGCCACCTTAACCCTTTCAGGGGCAGGTGTGGGGTGAGCACTCCCACACAGTGTCAATAGCATCCAGCAAAGGTGTGAAACTGGGTAGGTGGGGGACAGAGAGGAGGAAACTGCAACAGCTAATGCCAAGGGAAATTCAAGTCTGGTTAGAGCTGGGATTCAGCCAAGCTGTAGGGAAGGAAGCAGGCCGGACTGGATGAAGATTTGAACAGAGGTGGCTTATTATTGTAATCATGGGCCAGAGTTCTGTGCTGGGGTGAGAGGTTCCACCACAGGCGAGTGATGTTTCATA
>NW_020687707.1:0-1445 GCF_002925995.2 Terrapene triunguis | reverse complement strand
GCCTGCAGGCTGGGCTGCTGGAGCTCTGCCCTGCCCCACAGAACTCAAGTGGGGGGGGGGGAGCTGGAACCGTGAACCCTGAGCCGGCTCCAGGACGTGCAAAGGGAAGGATGCCTCTGGTCTCGGGGGGGCCAGTCCCAGCGCAGCTAGAGGCACAGAGGGAGCTCGCTGTGGGGGGAGCGGCACGCGGTGGGGGGAGCCCCGCCCTGCACGCTGTGGGGGGAGCCCCGCCCTGCACACTGTGGGGCATGGAGAGGAGGACTTGGCTTTCAGAGGGGCTCCCTGCGCTGATCCCACAGCCCCCACCAGGGGCTGCTGATGCTCTGCTGGCAGCTGGCTCGGGCAGGGGAGCTCGTAGGGCGAGATCTGTGGGTCAGGGCGGGCACTGGGCCCCCAGCGGCACGGCTCGTGATCCGGGCAGGTTCTGAGTCAGGCCGGTCCGGTGCCCACTTCCACAGAGCAGCTGGGCTGGCCGGCTGGGGTGCTGGTCGGGCACAGGCTGAGCGCACAGGACAAGCGAGGGAGACAGCCCTGGCACCATGCCACACCCAGCCCTGGCTCTAAGGGGGCGAGTCTGGAAAGGGGCAGCAAAGGGAGACCTTGTGGGACTGGCAGACTAGGCAGCGTCCTGCTCCCTGTGTCACTGTGTGGGGCCCACCCCACAGACAGGGCCCTCAGGGTCAGGCCCACGCCCGGGGGGCACCACAGCAATGTCTAGGCCTGGCAGAGCAACACAGGGCGGGCGGGGGAACCCCTCCCACGTGGCTGGAAGATCCGTGTTCAACCCAGCGACGGGTCTGTGCCACCCCCGCCCGCTCAGCCTTGGTGTGCCAAGACCTCCGGTCTCGTCCGCTGCTGGGTGTCCCTGAGAGCTGGCACCATGGGGCTGCAGGGACAGAGGGGACCGTGAGAGCAGAGCCTGGGGGGGCCGTGCAGGCAGCCTCCTCCCAAAGGAAGCGGAGCAGAGACCCAAAGCCCTGGTGACCAGCTCCCCTGCCCTAGAGCTCCAGGTGCTGCCAGGCAAGGGCCGGCCATGCGCCGCGCTGGGGGACTGGGCTGGGGGGGTGGCGCTTGTCTCTGGGCACCGCCAGGGCTGAACGTCACCGAACCAAACGCAGGCCGGAACAGCTGGTGTCAGCGCCCCCCCATCCCCCGCAGGCCGGAACAGCTGGCGTCAGCGCCCCCTCCCCCCCCAGCGGCTCTGCTGTGGCCACCATGAATCGGCAACCTGCACCGGGACCCCGAGCCGCAGCCTCTCTGGGACCCCCACCACCTGCACCCTCCACCCCCCGTATCGCGTCCAGGGTCCCTGAGCCCCGTGTGCCCCCCAACTCACTGCCCAGGGACCTCCACCCCCCATATCGCGTCCGGGGTCCCTGAGCCCCGTGTGCCTCCCAACTCACTGCCCAGGGACCCCCACCACCTGCACCCTCCACCCCCCGTAT
>NW_020687706.1:0-4006 GCF_002925995.2 Terrapene triunguis | reverse complement strand
CAAACAAGCCATTCATTCACCTGCATCTAGTCTGGAAATCATGACACTGGCAGGTCGAATGGCATTAGATTTCTTCCGTGGGGTTCGTTGCATCCTGACCTAGTTCTTTCAGTCTCCTCACTGTCTCTCTTACCCTGTATCCCCTGTAGACAGCCTGGATTTTTGTGGCAGCTTTATCTTCTATTTCATGGGTGGTTGTTTCAAAGAGGCTGTGTTTGTCAAGCTCCTTCATTAAAGAAATAAAACCACAGAGGAAATGGCTCCACAAACAGCTGACAGGCTGATCATTTTCTTGTAGTAAAAACGAATGCCTAAATTACAGTAAATCTGCATAATGTGCAGCCACTGAAAACTGCTGCTTCTCAAAGGCATTTTGGAAGCTGTGTGTGAACCAAAGGTTGACTGGGAAACTAAATGTGTTTTGTCATCTTTACCTTTTTTTTGCAACAGATCTAATCATTGTTGGGGTTGTTTTTAGGGCCAAATCTTGAGGCCCTTACTCGGGCAGAACTTTCTCTGACTCACTGAGAGTCTTGTCTGAGTAAGAACATTGTGATTTGGTCCTTATTTAAAAACCAACTGCTCATCTCAGAGTTTCCAGAACACGAAGCTCCCTTCTGTGGGAGACTAACGGTGCCATTAAACTATCAGCATTTGCCAAGAGTTACTACTTGGTGGGGTGTGATACAATTGTTATTTCCTGCTAAGTACAGGGGGAAATGGTGGCCTCTCGTTCCCAGGGCGTGATGATAACTGTTGGCAAATGCTGATTTTTAAAAATGATGAGCACTGTAAGCCTGAACCGTACTATCAAGCATGACAGAGACTGAGTTACTAGGCAGAGGGAGAGAAAAAGAGAGACCAGTGGGAGATACAAATCAGGCTCCCCGACCTCCAACAAGGTGCCCCAGCTGAGAATGATGGAGAGGAGCAAGTCAAATACCACACCAAGTTGCAGTTAGAGCATCATATTAACTAATTAGCTGGGGGAAATGATTTCAGAAGCTCAGTGATCTAGAAACTAACATCCAGAATGGGGAAGGAGGGACACAGAGCCTCACAACAAAGGCAAATTCTCTGCAGATAGGAATGAACTGCTTTATAAAATGCTAATGGAACAAACGCATCCCTGGTGAAACTCTACAGGAAAAGTCACCCCAGGGCTGAATCTGACTCCACACTCTTTGGGAAACCACATTGAACAGTAGAAAGGGGAGGATCCTAAGCCAGCTGGAACAAAAGGCCTTGATTTTCTCTCTTCAGATTATTTGGAGAGAGCTGCCCTGGAACTGGGGGAGCACTTCCAACTCCTGCTTAGCCATCTGGACATGGACACAAGATGCAGTTCCAGCAGAGTCAAAATCCAGGCAGACTTTGGGAGATTACTTACGGGCTCCAGGGATGAATCTTTCATCGACTCCTTCACCTCTTCTTGCAAAGATACGGCCTCCTGTAAGACGAACAGAAAAAAAATAAAGGTTCAACCAACCATTCCTTCATAATAGGAAAGAGCTCCAGTCTGAGGCCTGGTCTACACTAGGCTTTTATGTCGAATTTAGCGCCGTTATATCGAATTAACCCTGCACCCGTCCACACCAGGAAGCCATTTAGTTCGACATAGAGCTCTCTTTAAATCGATTTCTGTAATCCTCCCCAACGAGAGGAGTAGCGCTAAATTCGACATGGCCATGTCGAATTAGGCTAGGTGTGGATGGAAATCGACGCTAATAGCTCCGGGAGCTATCCCACAGTGCACCACTCTGTTGACGCTCTGGACAGCAGTCCGAGCTCGGATGCTCTGACCAGCCACTCCCCCGGGAAAATTTGAATTCCTTTTCCTGTCTGGGCAGTTTGAATCGCAGTTTCTGTTTGGACACCGTGGTGAGCTCAGCAGCAGTGGCAACGATGCAGAGCTCTCCAGCATAGATGGCCGTGCAATCCAATAGAAAGAGGGCCCCAGCATGGACGGATCGGGAAGTCTTGGATCTCATCGCAGTGTGGGGCGATGAGTCCGTGCTTGCCGAGCTGCGCTCAAAAAGACGGAATGCAAAGATCTATGAGAAGATCTCTAAAGCCATGGCAGAGAGAGGCTACAGCCGGGATGCAACGCAGTGCCGCGTGAAAATCAAGGAGCTGAGACAAGGCTACCAGAAGACCAAAGAGGCAAACGGACGCTCTGGATCCCAGCCCCACACATCCCGTTTCTACGAGGCACTGCATTCCATCCTAGGTGCGGCCGCCACCACCACCCCACCCCTGACCGTGGACTCTGAGGATGGGATATTGTCCGCGGCCGGTTCCTCAGCGGACGGGGAAGAGGAGGAAGGAGATGAGGAGGACGAGGCAGTAGACAGCGCTTACAACGCTGATTTGCCCGACAGCCAGGAGCTCTTCATCACCCTGACAGAGATCCCCTACCAACCCTCCCCAGCCGTTACCCCAGACACAGATTCAGGGGACGGATCAAGCAGTAAGTGTTTTAAATATCTAAACATTTATTTACAACATAACTGGCGTATTTAAAATATTAACATTAGCTAAAGTGCTTTAAAACATGTAAACATTTATTTGCAACAAAACAGGAAGATTGAAAATATGAACAGTGGGTAAAGTGCTTCAAAACATGTAAACAGTAAAGTCAAACAAAAGGGGAATCAGTGCAAAGTGTATCATGATTTGTCTTTTTTTGGGCGCCTCAATATATAGTCCGAACCATTTTCAAAAAATTGCACAATGTCCGCTTCATGATTATAATGCCCAAAACCCTGCAGTCATTTGTCCCTCCAAGGGCACCTAAGCCAGGAACTGGTCAATGTAACCGGGGATAGAGGCGAGATCCTCCGGGGAGAACTCCTCATACACCTCCTGCAGGTGTTTTTCCAGCCTCATCAGCAGGTTCCTGGGCAGGGAGAGCTTATTAGGCCCCCCGTGGTAGGACACGTTTCCCTGCCACAACGCCAGCAGGTACTCCGGGATCATGGCCTTGCACAGCAGTGCAGCAAATGGCCCCGGTTTCTGAAGGCTGTCCCGGAGCATCTTCTCCTTCTGGCTCTCGGAGACCTTCAGGAGGGTGATGTCTGGCATGGCTCCCTGCTGTGAATTAGGTATGGGAAAGTTAGTATTGGGACTGCTTGCCCGTCCCTTTATAGAACTGCAACCGCCGGTTTACAGCCACGCGGTTTACAGCCGCGAGGGGGTGGGACAGGGGCAGAGTTCATGCTTGCAGGATTGCTGCCAGCAGAGACTCGCATTGCTTTCTATTTGAAAGGAGGCCAGTGCCACTCTTAAAGTTTTAAGCGGCCACAAGTCTACGGCTTACCATGTTTGCCATCTAGACAAAGTCCGGTGTCCTGCCCTGCTCCTCAGCTCGCCACAGCAAGACCGCAGGCACTGTAGGCGAGGGCCGAAAATTCGACCTTGTCCTCAGTGCGCGTGTGATAGGTGCTCTGCATGGTCTTGTTCACAGAGAAAGACTATGTTCTCTGTTCACAGATACATTGCTCTGTCTCAGGAATTCACTCCCTTTTTCCAATTCCCACAGCCACATCTGCCCAGAGGCTAGCGCACATTAGGAGGAGGAAGAAGAGGACACGGGAAGACATGTTTGCTGAGCTAATGGGATGCTCCCGAGCACAGGCAGCCCAGCAGACACAGTGGAGGGAGAACTTGTCCCAAATGCACCGGGCAAACATGGAACGGGAGGAGAGGTGGCGACAGGAGGACAGGCAGGATACTCAAACGCTGCTTGGACTAATGAGGGAGCAAACGGACACGCTCCGCCGCCTTGTGGATGTTCTGCAGGACCGGAGGCAGGAGGAGAGAGCCCCGCTGCAGTCTCTCTGTAACTGCCCTGCCCCGCCACCAAGTCCCATACCCCCCTCACCCAAAGTCCAAACACGGAGGGGTGGAAGGGGCCGTGAAAAATTTCACTCCACCCCTGCGGACTGCTCTACCACTAGAAGGCTCTCATTCCCCAAAATTTGAAAAGTCCTTTCCTACCCGCCTC
>NW_020687705.1:1545-1812 GCF_002925995.2 Terrapene triunguis | reverse complement strand
CGGGTGCAAGTGGACCACTCCCCCCACTCCGACCAGCGCCCGTCCACTGCGGGGAGAGACGGGGAGACCCCCAGAGACAGCAGAGTATGACTGAGTCCTCCCACCCACCCACCCACCCACCATTGATACATCATCCATCCATCCACCCATTGACCCATCCATCCAGCTACCCACCATTGATCCATCCATCCACTGACCCACTCATCCATCCATTGACCCATCCATCCATCTACTCACCAATGACACACCATCCACCTACCCACCACA
>NW_020687705.1:0-1535 GCF_002925995.2 Terrapene triunguis | reverse complement strand
CTGCAACCCACCCCTTAATCCTTCTGTCCAAGCACCCAACAATCCGTGCTCCCTGTAGTAAGAGGAGGCCCTAAGAGATAAACCTTGGTATCAGAGGCCTGGTATGAGGCCTAAGGCCTGAACTAAAGTAATGGTCAAGACTTTGCTAACATAAAGCAAAGTTAAGCTGTGAGCCAGAGGCAGGCCCTGCTCACAGAAGCTGGCAAGGAAAGGGCTGATGCTGCAACAAGAGACATACCTAAAAAGTACTGAACACTAGATATTAAAACACTCCTGGAACATTCCACAGATAACATGGAACAGGCCGACCCATCCCAATGACAGGGGCAAAAGGGTAAAATGATGGATAGATCGAACCAACATGTACAAGGTGAGAGGCGGCACCTTACTACGTAGGGAGGTTGTACCTTGCTGCGTAGAGGGGTTGCACCTCAATACGTCAGGAGTGATGTGTAACTTGTTTGTACCCGTGTATAAGAATGTATCCCTGGGGTGGTGTCTTTGTCCAGCCGAGGGGGTAGTGGAAAGTCCCGCCACTGAGCTGTGTCCATTGCCGAGCGGCACTTTCTAGCAGTATGCCCTGTAGACTAAGTAATCTACGGGGAACTGAAATTGTGTCAGGGTCGCAATAAACCTGGCCGAGGTGCCTTTGTACCTTACTAAGACTCTGTGGTTATTGGGGGTTCTCGTCGGGTTTGCTGTATCAGCTATCTGCGCAGAGCTGGGACAGCACACAGAGGGAACACACTCACGCAGCCGAGTGATATCAACAGGAGAAAGCAGAAGCACCACCCTGGTAGCATCTCACAACACTCCCAACCCCCCCATCCCTTACCACCCACCCATGTATGCACCCACCCAACCCCACCCACCTATCCACTAATCCATCCATCCCGGCCCGCCCCCACACATCCCCCCATCCATCCATTTATCCATCCATTCTCTCATGACTCCATCCATCCCCCCCCAACCACCCCGTGCAGCATGCTTGCCCCCCACCTATCCCCTAGAGCACGGCGACCCACTGAGCCCCCCCTGCCCACAGCAGAGGCCTCCCACCCCCTGCATCACAGTCCCTGCTCTGCCCCATGCGGCCCCCCTCCCCTGGGTTTCCACCCCTCTCCTCCCCGACTTGCTGCTGGCGCTGAGTGACCAGAAATTTCCCCCACCCCCAGGGAGGGGTGCTGGGGTGTGTGTCCCCCCTGCACCGAGCAAGAGACGTCAGAGAATAATTAACCCCCACCCCCACCGCTGACATCACCTCCTTTCCTCCTGTCCAGCCTGGCAGGTGTGTGTGGGGGGAGGGGAAAGGTGTGGTGCCGCTTATATACGAGTCAGTGGGGCTGAACCTCACACCGAGCACGTCGAGATTCCAGCCCTTGCCTGCCCCATGGTCTCAGGTAGGAGAGAGGAGCCCCCCTGCCGCCCCCCTCCACCAGGCCCCCTGCTGCCCCCTTCACCGGGCCCCCCTGGCTCCCATGCTGGCCCCCCCATCTTCTAACTTGCCCTTATTTTCTGGCAGAGAAATACCCCCC
>NW_020687704.1:0-1001 GCF_002925995.2 Terrapene triunguis | reverse complement strand
AAGAGACCTCCCGAGGACCCTGGAGCCGGCAGTGAGGGTGCCAGCCCCGGGGCCAAGAGACCTCCCGAGGACCCTGGAGCCGGCAGTGAGGGTGCCAGCCCTGGGGCCAAGAGACCCCCCAAGGAGGAGCCCCCCGAGGCCGAGCCGCTCAGGTGAGGGGCTGGGAGCCCTGCAGGGGAGCGTGGTGGGGAGTTGCTGGGCTAATGGTCTCCTCTTTTCTCCCCCCCCCCCCCCCCCCCCCCCTCCCCCCCGGGAGCAGCTGGACCCAAGGCTGGTGCAGCGGCTGCTGGGGCTGGAGCAGCTGGAGAAGCAGCAGGGCGGGGCTGGGCGGAGGCTGCCGCTGCTCAGCACCCCCCGGCGGGAGCGGGTGGCCCTGCTGCGCCAGCTGGAGGAGACGCGCAGCGAGCTGCAGGTGAGTGAGCCCCCCAGAGCCCTGCCTGGCTCCCCTGCACTCTAGAGCCCCACCCTGCTCCTGGGGAACCCCCAGCCCCAAACCCCTTGTGCCTCCCCACTGATGTGGCCTCCCCTGCAGAAGCTGAAGGAGAGGCAGAAGGAGCTAGAAGCCGCGGCGCTGCTGGACAAGGCCTGTCAGCCCAAGCCCCTGCACCACAGCAAGGCCCCACCCCGGGCCCGGAAACAGGCTGTGGTGCTGCCCCTGCAGCAAGGTAAGGGGACTCAGGGCCCCAGCCTGGCCTGCTCTAACCATTAGACAGCACTCCCTTGTAGAGAGAACCCAAGAGTCCTGGCTCTCAGCGTTTGTGCCCCCCCCCCTCCCTCCCAGAGCTGGGATAGAAATCAGGAGTCCTGGCTCCCAGCCCCCCGCCCCCAAGCTCTAACCACTAGACCCCCCTCCCCTTCCAGAGCCAGGATGGAACCCAGGAGTCCTGGCTCCCAGCCCCCCCGTGCTCTAACCCACCAGCCCCCACTCCCCTCCCAGAGCTGGGATAGAAACCAGGAGTCCTGGCTCCCAGCCCCCCTGCCTCTAACCACTAGACCCCCCC
>NW_020687703.1:4215-5371 GCF_002925995.2 Terrapene triunguis | reverse complement strand
TCCTGATTTTGTTTGAATAGGAAACAGAAAGGCTGCCAATGGTTTAATTTTACTCCAAGCCCCTGGTGTATAATAATCCTCATCCCAAAACTAGCTCACACAGTTCTGCAGAGTTTGTAGTTGCTCATGTAGTGGGAAAATTCTTTAATCTCGGAGACCAAGCTCTGTCCGGCTCTAGCTTGGAGTCCATTGGTAGGACATGGAGAGAAAACCCATGAGCGAATAAGCATGGAGAGTGGAGGAATGGGTGCTGCTCTATGTGCAGAGATTGGTGACACTCTCGGGACTCTCTGGTTTTGGGGTACATGGATGACTGTCTGGTAGGGTTACCATACGTCCGGATTTTCCTGGACATGTCTGGCTTTTTGGTCCTCAAATCCCCGTCCAGGAGGAATTTCCAAAAAGCAGGACATGTCCAGGAAAATAGGGAGGCATGGTAAGGGGACCGCCTCCTCCCCGGGCTCCAACTTTCCCGGCTCCCACCACTCTCCACCGCAGCGGGGGCCGAAGCAACTTCCCCGCAGGGGCCAGGCGGTGGCTGTTTGTTCTCCCCACCTGGGCAGCCGGACCCGGGAGCAGCCGCTGCTGCAGCTCCCACTGCCGCGGGGGGAAGCGGCCAAGCATGTGGCGCTCGGTGGCTGCGGTTCTGGCGCCTGGAGCGTGAACCCCCTGAGCCCGGGCCTGCTGCGGGGACCCAGCTGGTGCAATCCTGTGGGCGGCCCCGGAGTGGGGACAGCAGGCCCCAGCCCCCCCGTCCCACTCGGGTCCCACAGGGGAACGAACAGGGCTGCCGAGACCTCCGCCCCGGGGCCGCCCGCGGGATAGCACCAGCTGGGCAGCCAGCCCAGACGCGACTGGCCGGAGGCTGGGCGCAGCGTGTGCGCTGCTGGGTCCCCGCAGCAGACCCAGGCTTGGAGGGTTCGGACCCAGGCACCAGAGCCGCAGCCGCCGAGCGCCACGTGCTTGGCCGCTTCCTCCCCCCGCGAGAGTGGGAGCTGCAGCAGTGGCTGCTCCTGAGTCCCGCTGCCCAGGTGGAGAGAACAGCCGCCGCCTGGCCCCGCGGGCTGCCCCCCTACTCTCCCTCCAGGTACCGCGCCCGAGTCCTGCCTGTGCTTGGGGCCAGGCCGGACTTACTCACCCTGGCCCCGCGCTCCCC
>NW_020687703.1:0-4115 GCF_002925995.2 Terrapene triunguis | reverse complement strand
CCCGCGTCCCGATATTTGACCTGGGTGATCTGGTCACCCTAGGGGGCGGAGTTGGGGCGGGGACTTTGGGGAAGGGGTGGAGTTGGGGCGGGGCTGGGGCAGGGAAGGGGCGGTGTTGGGGCAGGGCCGGTGCCCCGTGGAGTGTCCTCTTTTTGCAGTATTGAAATATGGTAACCCTACTGTCTGGAATCCATAAGGCTGCAATACTTATCTTCTCATTCTCATATATACTTATCAACCACCTAAGGCCATGTCTACACTGGGAAAGTGTGCTGGGTTAGAAAAATGTGTTAGCTAACTCGCTACTAAACAGGGTTAGCACCTAGAGCGCACAAGCACAAATTGAATTTACAAATGTGTTAGCTGGTCATAGTTAACCCAAGGTTAATTAACACATTTTCTAGTACAGTGCATTTTCCCAGTACAGACAAGGCCTTAGAAATCAGTGCATTATATTTATAGCATTTTTCTACTCTTTTTAAAGCACATCTATACCCCCCAGAGTCTTTTATCTTCTGCTTGTTGCCTGGTGTATTTTCTGTCTCACTTAGATTGTAAACTCCTTGAGGCAGCTGTCATTTGAGGCATTCTGTGTGGTGTTCATTGTTGAACCTGCTCAAGGCATTCAGTAAATAATAAATAAGTCATATTTATTAGATTTTTAAAAGGCACCCATCAGGCAGTCACTGAGTATGTCTGCCTTGGATACAGTCCCTATAGATCCTACTCTTACCCTGCTCATGGGAAAGCATAGACAGTCCAGGCTGCCTAAAACATCAACAGACTCTGTTGGTCCAACAGGAGAACATGTTCCAGAGTCAAGGGCCCTCCAATGAGGTATCTGAGTTGTATATGTAATGATGTCTGAACTCTCTGAATCTTTAGGATGGAGTCTGTGGATCTTTAGGGCTAGAGTCTGTGACTGACACTGTCTGGAAGCCTAGAGGCTCTGGGTTCAAGTTATTGTATAGGTGACACTTGGAATCTCTGAGACCCTTTCAAAGCACTGACACTATTCTGAGTTAAGGGCCCAAGCCTAGTGAAGGCTTTGTTTTGGTGGATCCCGGGATGGGAGAAGGCAAACGGACAGGACAGGTCCGGTCCTATGAAATTTCCAGACCCCACAGGACCGACTTCCGTGCTAGGCTTGAGGTCTCACAAGATTTGGCCTGTAATTTGGAGCTATGATAAGACCCATGTGCTCAGAGCCACTTCCTGTTTGTTGGTTTCCAGTAGTCAACCTCCCCCACCCCTCCCTTAGCTTGGTCGCTGCGGGCTGTGCTAGTTGCTACTTTGGGGCTGGGAAGGAATTTTTCCCTATGCCACCAAATTGGCCAAGGCTGGTTGGTTTTTTTTCACCTTCTTCATGGTGAAACATAGGGGTTGGATTTTGGGCGACCAGAGGACTGGAATTCTCCCCCTCCCAGAGGTGACAGTTTGGACCTACATGAGAGTCATTTAGTTGCCACAACTTTTGGCTGGTGCCCAGTGCAGGAACTTGCTGATATCGACTCCAGATCCAAAAAGGTAACATAATGGGCAACCCAAGGGCATCTCCTTACAAGGTGGGGGCATCGTGTCTAACCCCCTGGGGGCAAATGCAAAGCTGGGGCTGGGGCACTACCCCAGAGGGACCACCAGACCAATGTGCTTGATGGCAGTGCTGGCTGGGGGTCAAGGTCCCCTCTCATCTCAACCCCCAAAAGGGTGAGGGATGCTAGTGTGTGAGTGGAGGAGCCCAGAGACTCTCCTAGTGTCATGACTGGATTCCTCTGCAGTGGGAGCCCCTAAGAATTGGCAAAGAATCCACAGGCACCGACTTTTCAAACAGCCTCAGTAAATAGTCTGCACTAGTGTTGCACCCACTGGGAGCTGCACCCATACTATAGCAACAATGGGAGATTTTACAAAAGGCTCAGAGAAGACACAGCAAAATTAGAAGAGAGAAGGGAGTGACTCACAAAGACAGAGAAACAGCTAGGAGGTCTACTTCAGCTCCATCTCACCTAACTGAAAATAAACACCAGTGTTTGCGTTATTACCTTTATCACTCTTCTGTCTCCTCCTTGGCACATTCAACCCTGGGGTATGAAATTGACTTTAAACCACTCCTGACATACATGTCCCAGCCGGCCTTGGGATTGATGCCATTTCCCATCTCGTACTGCCTGACTGATTGCACACCCTCATTCCTGGATCCTCCTGTGATTGTTGGTGCCTCTGAGAATGCCCCAGGGCTGAGCCAGCATTCCTCCTGTACTGCCTAATAGAGGCGTTGGCTGCTTCTCTTGAGACATGCAACAACAACATATGGGGCTGTTCTCATTGATCCCAGCAGAGATAAGAGGCTTTATGCTGCTCAGGACTAGGAGGGAAGAGAATTCAATAGGCTCTCAAGACAGGCTGGCAGCTTGGGGCAATCAAAACAAGAGATCTAATTTCCTAGGTAGCTAAGAAAAGGGATCCATTCCAGCTAGCTTCAAACCCCTACAGGGCCGCCCAGAGGACTCAGGGGGCCTGGGGCAAAGCAGGGGAGCTGCGGCGCTTGTACTCACCCGGCGGCGGTCCGGGTCTTCGGCGGCATTTTGGCGGTGGGGGGCCCTTCAGTCGCTCCGCATCTTCGGCAGCACTGAAGGACCCGCCGCCAAAGACCCGGAGCGACTGAAGGGCCCCCCGCCGCCGAAATGCCGCTGAAGACCCGGACTGCCGCCAGGCCAGGGTTCGCGGGGCCTCTGCGGGGCCCAGGGCAAATTGCCCCACTTGCCCCCCCCTCTGGGCAGCCCTGAACCCCTATATTAAAGGTCCCAACTAAGGCTGTGTCTACACTGCCACTTTCAGCGCTAAAACTTCATTCATTCAGGGGTGTAAAAAAACACACACACACCCCCGAGCAACAAAAGTTTTAGCGCTGAAAAGCGTCCGTATAGACAGCGCTTTATCGCCGGGAACCGCGCTCCCGGCGATAAAGCTACCACCCCTCGTTCAGGGTGCGTTTTTTTTATCGCCGGGACAGCTCTCCACCAGCGATAAAGCGTGTCTATACTGCCCATGTCACGGCGCTGCCGCGGCCACGCTGTAAGATGGGCAGTGTAGACATACCCTAAGGCTATGTCTACACAACAGCTTATGTCGACATAACTGATATCACTCAGGCGGGTAAATAAACCACCCCCTGAGGGCTAGTCTACACTACCCGCCCAGATCGGCGGGTAGAAATTGATCTCTCGGGGATCGATTTATCGCATCTCATCTAGACGGATAAATCAATCCCCAAATCGACGCGCGTACTCCCACCTCGTCAGGAGGAGTAAGCACCGTCGACGGGGGAGCCGTGGTGGTCGATTTGCCGCTGTCCCCACAGCAGGGTAAGTCGAATAGGATACATCGAATTCAGCTACGCTATTCGCGTAGCTGAATTTGTGTATCTTAAATCAATCCCCCCCCCCAGTGTAGACCTAGCCTGAGTGACATATGTTACACTGACATAAGCACCAGGGTGGACAGCGCTCTGTTGGTGGGAAACCTTCTCCCACTCACATAGCTACCGCATCTGGTGGAGGTGGTTTTATGATGCCGGCAGGAGAGCTCTCTCCCGTTGGCATAGACTGAGCGTCTTCACCACACGCGCTGCATCGGTGCAGCTGTGCTGCTGTATGTGTAGACAAGCCCTTAGGGGGAAAGACACTGAAGTAAAAGTCCTGTTGCTGTGGGTCTGCTCTGCTATATGACTATCCCAGGCAAAGGTGTCGACTCCTGTTTCCTATTCAAATGTTACCATTAATCCTTATTTTGTCTCATCGGTATTGTTTGAACATTCCCGACAGGGCCGGTGCTACCATTAAGGCAAACTAGGCGGTTGCCTAGGGCGCCAAGATTTGGGGGCGCCAAAAAGCGGTGCCCCCAATTTTTTTTTTACAGCGTTCCTACGCCCCCTCCCTGAGCGTGCAGTCACCACTCCACTTCTCCCGCCTCCCAGGCTTGCAGTGCCAATCAGCTGTTTGGTGCCGCAAACCTGGGAGGGGAGGAGAATTAGAGCGGGGGCGGTGTGCTCGGGGAGGAGGCAGAGCAGAGGTGAGCTGGGGTGGGGAGCTGCTGCACGGCTCCCTGGGCCGGGG
>NW_020687702.1:0-3643 GCF_002925995.2 Terrapene triunguis | reverse complement strand
TCCACATGCAAAATACCTTGCAAAAACTAATTAAAACCAAAATTAAGACCAAAAACCAGCTAGCATAAAATTCTGTGTATTCCCAGCTCCAACAATATTTAACCCAACAAATCCGTAGCATCCAAAAAAATGTGCTCCATAAAGCCCAAATCTTTCTTTCTTGGAGATATCCCATCTCCTAGAACTGGAAGGGACCTTGAAAGGTCATCGAGTCCAGCCCCTGCCTTCACTAGCAGGACCAAGTACTGATTTTGCCCCAGATCCCCAAGTGGCCCCCCTCAAGGATTGAACTCACAACCCTGGGTTTAGCAGGCCAGTGCTCAAACCACTGAGCTATCCCTCACCCATAAAATCCATTCCCACTCAAAAATTCCCCCCCCCAAAAATGGCCTTTTCGCCATTTCTAAAGGCTCACTAATTAAAAGTGCACAGGCATAGCCTGCTCCTTCATGGCCTTTGGTCCCATAAAAGAAGTGGGGGCCTCTACTATAAAAATCCAACCCGGCCTTTAAAAAGGCTGCCTCTAAAACTGGGTGGTCCATCATAATGTATAAAAGGTGGTGGCTCCCCCCAAAAAAACACGGCTAAGCAATATGTGCTGACTGCGTCCCCGGACTATCAGCACATATGAATTGCAAAGGGCAACACCTGGCAATCTGGCCTATGGAGCCCCCTCAAATAATGTGTAAAAAAAGGCAATGCCAGGCCACTTTTATAAGGTGGATCAACACATCTGTTGGGAAGGGGAGGCATCAAAATATGCTCCTACTGTAGCACATCTGTTTACCAATACCTCAGCGTGTGTTTAAAAAGCCACCAACCCCAGGGTGCCTCTCAATTTACTGTTAAAATCACAAACACAAAATTTTTCAGTGCATTGGCCCGCCGTTCTGCAACAAACTGTTAACATTTCTAACTACGTTGTGTGTAATTTTTCATAAATAACACCCAATGTGTTTTTCCCATTGGCGCACACCCAAAAGCAACTTTCTGTATTCCAAACAAATGCCTCCTCCTTCACAATGTTAAAACACACATTTAACCTAAAAAAAAAAAGCCTTTGCCACAGCCATCCAAATAAGTCATCTAAGTCAACAAAAAAATGTTATGCTATGTTACTAATAAAGCTAAAAGTCATTATTGGCTAGTGTATGCAATTGTTGCTGTCCTAACAATCTGGTGCATGCTGTATTGCTGTTTAGGTAAAAAACCAACAGTAACCCTTGCCACCGTATCGGGGGGGAGGGTAAAAACCTAAGTGGTGACCCCTCCCAACAAAATGTTGATTTGGGGTCAACGGGGGGAATGTCAAAGGTGTGTGAGTGAAAAGTTAAAGTTTCCTTACAAAGTCCGAGAGGCCGAGGGGGGGCAGGGAAACAGAAGAACGGGTTAACTCAACACTGTAGCTGGCAAGCTCAGTCCAAAAATAAAAAGCTGTCTCCTGTCCAAGGCCAGTTGCTACCTGCCAAAACAAAAGGGGAAAAGTCCAACCCCCCCAACCAGCTATAAAAAAAAAATGCAAAGTTGCAAAAATAACGACAAAAACAATAAAAGCAACAACAAAAAAACAGTCTCCAAAGCCAAAATGTTTTAAAAAACAAAAAAGGCCACACCAAGCCTGTTTAAACTGGTACAAAGAGCACCAGGCACAAAGGGCCCTAAATAACAACACCCCCAAAAAAACCCAAAACTTAAAACCCTCCCAAAAGCTAAAGCAATTTGAAAATTACAGTGAATTTGCCTTGAGCCCAGGGCAAAAACTCCCGTCCACCCCTCCCGCTCTTCTTCGTACGTTACACGCAGGCCTGGCCAGTTTTGGGTAGTGCGTGTGTAAGTATAAAAGTGGGTTAGGGCTTGGGGCTCTAATGCTTTCTTTCTTCCCCTGAGTGACGTGGGAGCGTTCCCAGCACTCTCTGCTGTATTGTATTATTTTATTAATAAATCTTTAAACCTTAAACCCTTGGTGAGCTTCGCCATCTCCTCCCTAAAAAAATCCTGTGGCCCAGCCTAATCAACTGTGGCCCAGGCAAATTGGTAACAAAAATCTGTCACACTCTGTCCCCAGCAGAGATGGTCCCTCCAGGTCAGTCTAAGCTTGTGAGCTCTGGGAACATTGGCAAAGAAGTTTGCACAGTTGCTGCCTGTGCTGCACCTGTCCTGTGGATAAACAGAGGGCTTCATTCTCTCTCAGATCACAAGCATTTTGCTTAACAAAATACTAAAAAAAAAAGAAAGAAAGAAAGAAAGAAAGAAAGCAACAAGGGAATATAAAGTATTTTGGGGTTCGCTACTTATTGTTTGTATATTGTACATGACTTTGAAGATACAGGGATACAGAGAAGCACCCCTTGCACTGGGGTGGGGAGGTGGCAGGAATCATGTCTGCCTATCTCTCTGTACAGCATCTAGCACAATAAGGCACCAATCCGGATAACAAGTGCCCCAGATCAGTTTTTCTGACACACTACGTATTGTTTTACCCGACAGTCACAATCAGCTGCACCAGTTATCAAAGAAAGTTCATTAGCAATAGGGCCAGGAGGTAGCTCTCTAGTCAACTTTAAACAAAAGAAAATGAAAATCCCACAAATTGCAGAAGGCAGAGGTGTGATATGACCCATGATACTGACTGCAGCCAAAATAGCTGGACCTACCAGGCCAGCATAGGTCCTGGCTGAGATGAATAACATTGTTGTCATTGATTCAGGACTCATATAAGGTGATTCACTAGAGAGAATATGTATAAAAACCCATTAGGTGTTCTCCTTTCCAGGGCTGCCTTACCTAACCGAAATTGATTGGAGGCATTCCCACACGTCTGCTGTATTTCTGGACTGTTCCATCCTAAGGGATACAAAGCACAGCCTGAGCTTATCAACAGCCCTATAAAAAAAGAGAGAGAGAGAGAGAGAGAAATGTAAAGACGTCCCACAGAAGTTTTAAAAAACCAAATAAAACTCCACCACTCTGGGGTCGTCGCGACAGGATCCCTAGACTTTTAGGCTGCACGTTTTATTTCATTCATCATCAAATAGATGTTTCTGAAAACCTCACTGAAGATTAACAGGGGAGTGGGAATTGACACAATTTAATAAAAAGCCTCAGTAGAAACAAATGCGGTTTGAAAGCCAAGCTAGTGTTCTGAGAAATCAAGATCTCCGACGGCTCAGAGAGAGGACGCTGAGGCTGTGTCTAACTACACTGCAATTATACACCCTTGGCTGGCCCCTCACAGCTGACTCACACTCGCAGGGCTTGGGCTGCGAGGCTGTAAAATTGCACTGCAGACGTTCGGGCTCTGGCTGGAGCCTGGCAGAGTCCCAGAGCTGAGGCCGCAGCCTGAGCCCAAACATCTCCAGTGCAAAACATCTCCATTTTGCAGCCTGGAGCCCCATCAGCTGGCACAGGCCAGCTGTGGGTGTTTAATTGCAGTGTGGACATACCCATCGAGCTCAGCCACACTGGCCCATGTTGCTATGTGACTGAAAGGTGATGCTGCTATTCTGTCTCCTCGTACGGCGCCGTTAAGTGTAGAAGGGCCTACAGGGGCAGCTGCCATGTATTGTTATGTTTCAGAGTAGCAGCCGTGTTAGTCTGTATCCGCAAAAATAACAGGAGTACTTGTGGCACCTTAGAGACTAAC
>NW_020687701.1:0-2182 GCF_002925995.2 Terrapene triunguis | reverse complement strand
GGGGGGGGGAGAGCCCAGCCCTAGCCCTGCCCCCATCCACTCCCTCCCACTTCCCACCCCCTGACTGGCCCCCTCAGAACCCCCAACTCCCCCCTGCTCCTTGTCCCCTGACTGCCCCAAACCTTATTCACACCCCAGCCCCCAGACAGACCCCCGGGACTCCCATGCCCCATCCAACCACTCCTCGCCCCCTGACAGGACCCCCAGAACTCCCGACCTAACCCCTGCTGCTCCCTGTCCCCTGACTGCTCCGATCCCTCTCCACACCCCCGCCCCCTGACAGCCTCCCCCCCAGAACTCCTGACCCATCCAACTCTCCCCCTGCTCCCTGACTCCCCCCCCCACCCCGTGACTCCCCTTCCCATGCCCATGCTGGTCAGACGCTGGGTCCACGTGGAGGCAAAACACACTGCTGCACGCACAGCCCCTCCCCCGCAGAGTGCTGAGGCAACGGGAGAGGGAAGCTCCGAGATGGGCAGCAGCGGCTCACACCCCCGGGAGCCGCAGAACCCGAGCGCAGTGAGGGGGGATCCGGGGGACGCGCCTCCCTGGGCTGCGGGCAGCGGCCCCCGTGCACCCCCCAGCTCCCTCCTCGCCGCTCTCAGGCTCTGCGGCTCCCAGGAGTGAGAGCTGCCGCTGCCCTTCCCAGAGCAGGCTCAGGGCCCCGCGCCCTGGCGGCGACTCACATGCCCGGAAGCCACAGAGCCCGAGTGCGGCGAGGGGAGAGCCGGGGGGCGCACAGTGGCCGGGGCCCGAATGCAACTGCTACAGCCTGCAGGAGCCCCCTGGGGGGGCGCCAGGCCGCAGCCTGGGCAGGAGGAGCGGGGGGGCCCGGCTACTCCCCGCTAGCGGCAGCGCCGCCTTTGCAGGGCTGCTGCCCCCCTGCGCTGCACTGGCTCCTCCATGGCTGGGGCTCACCGCCCCCGCAAGCCGACGCTCTGGCTCTCTAGTGCCTCCAGAAGGCGGCTCCTCCCTGCCGAGCCAGGGCACCGCTTTTTGGCGCCCCCAACCACTTGGCACCCTAGGCGACCGCCTAGTTTGCCTAGCGGTTGAACCGGCCCCGCACTCAAGTCAAAAATGTTAATCATCAAGTTACAGAAGGAGGGTGCCTGAAGGCTACCATTTCTGTAGTCAAGCATTATTTACATTTTAAAAGATGATAAAAAACACAAAAACCAAATTACAAATAACAAATGAAGGCTCTTGACCAAACATCTAAAAGCAAAAAGAAAAACCGTGCTTTGGCTCATACTATCATATTAAGATATGGTAGGACAGCTAGAGTGTAAAACCATGTGGTATTCAGATATTGGTCCGTCACATTTGTGCAATCCCATTATCACCATTAGAAAAGTTTGGTCTGATCATATCAGTGTGTATTTCAAGAAATGTACAGAATTGAACCTGTGGAATAATGGCCCCTAAGAAAACAATTAGTTTCTACTCAGTAGTCTGCTTTCCAGGTTAAAAAACAAAATCAGCTTTTAAATAGTATGCTAAATAGAGAACCACATGCCGTCCAAAGTTGTATGACGCTCAAACTATTTTTTCACCATACCGACATTTACATCTGCATGAAACCCCTCATCCTCCAACTAACAACATTTAGGAAAAAAAAGTTCAGTCTAAAATTAAACCTGCAGTTGTTTAGGGATAAAAGTAGCCAACTAAAGCTAGCCTAGCTTTTAATCTTTATACTGTATTCTTTACGAATGAAATTTCTCTCACACACACTTTCGCTCCCTTTTCCTCCATCTCTGTGTGTAACTGGAAGACATTCTCTCTAATTATATCCTTCTCTATAGATGCTACAACACACAAATATACAAGCACACACAAATTTAAAGGCTGCTTTCAGGCTGAGGCTGTCCCTGGGAGTTTTCAGCTGGATGCAAACATTTCTAATTAAATTAAGAATATCGCAAATACTTAGCCTCTCCCCCACACCCTCTTAAATACAGTGGGAGCCACAATTGAAACGGGGAGTTTGTTCCAATTACCTGCTAATCACCTGATGCTGTCCTGATCCATTGATGTGGCAGAAAGACACAGGTGGAGCACTCCAGCTGTTGAACTGATCTCTTGAAAAAAGAACAGGAGTACTTGTGGCACCTTAGAGACTAACAAATTTATTAGAGCATAAGCTTTCGTGGGCTACAGCCCACTTCTTCGGCTGTAGCCC
>NW_020687700.1:4192-8445 GCF_002925995.2 Terrapene triunguis | reverse complement strand
ATGATGCGCTGGAGAGGTTTTAGTTGGGGGCTGAAGGTGACAGCTAGTGGTGTTCTGTTATTTTCTTTGGCCTGGTCTACACTAGGACTTTAATTCGGATTTAGCTGCCTTAATCCGAATTAACCCTTCACCCGTCCACACTACAGAGCCAGTTAATTCGAATTAAAGGGCCCTTTAAATCGATTTCTGTACTCCACCTCGACGACCAGAGTAGAGCCTAAATCGATTTTGTTAATTCGAATTAGGGTTAGTGTGGACGCACACCACCGAATTACTGTGTTTAAGTTAATGGGGTAGTGTGGCCGCACACCACCGAATTAATGTGGTTTAAAACCGAATTAAGGTGCTTAGTGTGGCCGCGCACAATCGAATTTATACAACCTGTTTCCCAAATTCGAATTATCTAAATTCGGATTAATCCTGTAGTGTAGACATACCCTTTGTTGGCCCTGTCTTGTAGGAGGTGACTTCTGGGTACTCGTCTGGCTCTATCAATCTGTTTTTTCACCTGTCCTTGCTTACAGACAACCCCCCAACCTAAAGCAAATACTCACCAGCAACCACACATCACTGAACAAAAACACTGACCCAGGAACCTATCCTTGTAACAAAGCCCGATGCCAACTCTGTCCACATATCTATTCAAGTGACACCATCATAGGGCCTAATCACATCAGCCATACCATCAGGGGCTCGTTCACCTGCACATCTACCAATGTGATATATGCCATCATGTGCCAGCAATGCCCCTCTGCCATGTACATTGGCCAAACCGGACAGTCTCTACGCAAAAGAATTAATGGACACAAATCTGACATCAGGAATCATAATACTCAAAAACCAGTGGGAGAACACTTTAACCTGTCTGGCCATTCTATGACAGACCTGCGGGTGGCTATCTTAAAACAGAAAAACTTCAAAAACAGACTCCAACGAGAGACTGCTGAGCTGGAATTGATATGCAAACTAAACACAATCAACTCAGGGCTAAATAGGGATTGGGAATGGCTGAGCCATTACAAACATTGAATCTATCTCCCCTTGTAAGTATTCTCACACTTGCTTCTTATCAAACTGTCTGTACTTGGCTACCTTGATTATCACTTCAAAAGTTTTTTTTCTCTTACTTAATTGGCCTCTCAGAGTTGGTAAGACAACTCCCACCTGTTCATGCTCTCTGTATGTGTGTATATATATCTCCTCGATATATGTTTCACTCAATATGCATCCGAAGAAGTGGGTTGTAGCCCACGAAAGCTTATGCTCTTATAAATTTGTTAGTCTCTAAGGTGCCACAAGTACTCCTGTTCTTTTTGCGGATACAGACTAACACGGCTGCTACTCTGAAACCAGACAGAAGATATTTATACATACAGAGAACATGAAAAGGTGGAAGTACGCATACCAACTGTAAGAGGCCAATCAATTGAGATGCGCTATCAGTAGCAGCAGAAGAAAAAACTTTGAAGTGATAATCGAGATGACCCATAGAAGGTGTGAGGAGAACTTAACATGGGGGGAAAAAATTTCAATTAGTGTAATGACCCAACCATTCCCAGTCTCTGTTTAGGCCTAAATTAATTGTGTCTAATTTGCATATTAATTTGAGTTCAGCAGTCTCTCTTTGGAGTCTGTTTTTTGAAGTTTTTTTTGTTGCAAAACTGACACCTTCAAGTCTGTCACTGAGTGATTAGAGAGGTTGAAGTGTTCTCCCACTGGTTTTTGAATGTTATGATTCCTGATGTCAGATTTGTGTCCATTTATTCTTTTGCGTAGAGACTGTCCAGTTTGGCCAATGTACATGGCAGAGGGGCATTGCTGGCACATGATGGCATATATCACGTTGGTAGATGTGCAGGTGAATGAGCCGCTGATGGTGTGGCTGATGTGGTTAGGTCCTATGATGGTGTCACTTGAATAGATATGTGGACAGAGCTGGCATCGGGCTTTGTTGCAAGGATAGGTTCCTGGATTAGTGTTTTTGTTGTATGGTGTGCGGTTGCTGGTTAGTATTTCCTTACGGTTGGGAGGCTGTCTGTAAGCGAGGACTGGTCTGTCTCCCAAGATCTGTGAGAGTGAGGGATCATCTTTCAGGATAGGTTGTAGATCTTTGATGATGCGCTGGAGAGGTTTCAGTTGGGTGCTGAAGGTGGTGGCTAGTGGCGTTCTGTTATTTTCTTTGTTGGGCCTGTCCTGTAGTAGGTGGCTTCTGGGTACTCTTCTGGCTCTGTCAATCTGTTTTTTCACTTCAGCAGGTGGGTATTGTAGTTTTAAGAATGCTTGATAGAGATCTTGTAGGTGTTTATCTCTGTCTGAGGGATTGGAGCAAATGCGGTTGTATCTTAGAGCTTGGCTGTAGACAATGGATCGTGTGGTGTGTCCTGGATGGAAGCTGGAGGCATGTAGGTAAGTATAGCGGTCAGTGGGTTTCTGGTATAGGGTGGTGTTTATGTGACCATTGCTTATTAGCACAGTAGTGTCTAGGAAATGGACCGCTTGTGTGGATTGGTCTAGGCTGAGGTTGATGGTGGGATGGCAATTGTTAAAATCATGGTGGAATTCCTCGAGGGCTTCTTTTCCATGGGTCCAGATGATGAAGATGTCATCAATGTAGCGCAAGTAGAGTAGGGGCGTTAGGGGACGAGAGCTAAATAGGTAAAATAGAAGCACCAGAATCGCTTGGTCTCTGGGAGCTATTTATGACATTCACTGGATGCAACCTAGTTACAATGTCATCATCCCTAGCAGACCCAAATTCAGGACCATTTCCTTCCTGGGCTTTAATTGTATCCAGAATCAACTCTGGGTCAACTGATAAATTTTCAATCATCATAGGCTGACAGGCTTCTTCTGTCTACTCTACAAACAGAAAAAAGCTGGAGAAACATTCCCCTTTAACAGACAAAAGCTTGGTGTATCCTTTCCTTTGTCCCAGCACACATAGCTATTCACAGACAACTGCTTGGAGCCTGGGGTAGCTCCCTTCATGGGCAAGTCATTACCCCTAACAGTCACAGGAACATTTCCTTCACTGTCACAATTCTCCACACTGGTAACAGGTAAGGTATAGGGATACTCATGTTCCACTAACCTTGCCTTCCCAAACTGCTGATTAGACAAAGCCATCAGCTCAGAAGGCTGCCTAGGCTAGGGTGACCAGATGTCCCGATTTTACAGGGACAGTCCTGATTTCTGGGTCTTTTTCTTATATAGGCTCCTATTACCCCTCACCCCCATCCCAATTTTTCACATTTGCTGTCTGGTCACCCTAGCCTAGGCTCATCTAAATTTTCTTTGCCTTCCCCTCCCTTAACAGATAACTGCTGTTTTCCACAGATAATGTCTCATTACACTGAGCTACTTTAAGCACATCACTTTTACCTGGGTCAGGGTGACTTTCCCAAGCTTTATTAGCCAACAATGTATCACTCACCAAAATGTACCCTCTCCTTCCTCAGTTAGGGCTTTAACCTGATCAGCAATTTTAATTTGCTCTAGAGAAACATCTTCCTGAGCCTTATCTAATGCCAGATTCACTTGTGAGATACCAGACAGACACTCAGAAAATTTTTCCACGTATGCACTGCTTCTTTGCACAGACAAACAGCTATCTTCCTCAGACAAACATTTGGAGAAACCCCCCATAAGCAAATCCTTGCCCATAATACACACGGGTTCTGAATTATTTCTTTCCTGTGACTGGTTTGTCATCAGTTTGACTGAACAAAGCTTTAATATCATCCCCAGTCAAAAGATCTTTAGGTAGTAACTTCCTTACACCAGCTATAACTTCATGTTTAACACCATTCCATTCAAGATGGATTCTGGCTAAAGGCACACTTACAGTAAACTCATAGAGGATTACAATATTCTCACACTGATCTGGTAAATAATCTTCCTCTTTGACAAGATCTGCTTTGACAAGAGTGATGTTAGAAGCTGTAATTTGCCCTAAACAGCTTTTACCATTGACTTTTACATTCTCTGCACAAGTTATGGGGTTACCTTCACCTGAGCTCACAGTAAAAGTATTTACATAAAAGGTGGCAGTGTTGGGGTAAATTTGGTTACACACAGTTAACTGTGTGTGTGTGGGGGAAGGCTGGTCGGCCCCTTGCACTTTAGGGACGTGTGTGTGGGGGGGAAGGCTGGTCGACCCCTTGCACTTTGGGGATTTGGGGGGGGGCAGGCTGGTCGGCCCCTTGCGCTTTGGGGATGGGAGAGGGCAGGCTGGTCGGCCCCTTGCGCTTTGG
>NW_020687700.1:0-4092 GCF_002925995.2 Terrapene triunguis | reverse complement strand
GGCCCCTTGCGCTTTGGGGGTGTGTGTGGAGGGAGGCTGGTCGGCCCCTTGTGCTTTGGGGACCGGGTGGGAGGGGCGGAAGGCTTTTCGGCCCCTTGCGCTTTGGGGATGGGAGAGGGCAGGCTGGTCGGCCCCTTGCGCTTTGGAGGTGTGGGGGGCGGAAGGCTGGTCGGCCCCTTGCACTTTGGGGACCCGGGGGGGAGGCTGGTCAGCCCCTTGCACTTTGGGGGTGTGTGAGGGGGGAGGCTGGTCGGCCCCTTGCGCTTTGGGGGTGTGGGGGGGAGGCTGGTCGGCCCCTTGCACTTTGGGGGTGTGTGAGGGGGGAGGCTGGTCGGCCCCTTGCGCTTTGGGGGTGTGGGGGGGAGGCTGGTCGGCCCCTTGCACTTTGGGGGAGTGTGAGGGGGGGCTGGTCGGCCCCTTGCCAGGGCCGGCTCCAGGCACCAGCTTGTCAAGCAGGTGCTTGGGGCGGCAATTCGGGGGACGGTCCCTCACTCCGCCTGGGAGCGAAGGACCTCCCGCCGAATTGCCGCCGCAGATCGCGATTGCAGCTTTTTGGGGGGAGGGGCTGCTTGAGGCGGTTTCCTGACAGATTCTCCAATATTGGGAGCGGGGAGGGGCGACACCCCGCCCCCCCGCAGAACTTTCCCGCCCTCCGCAGCCTGGAGACGTAGCCAGCCCCCAGGCGGGCGGGGGCGGGGTCTGGCCGAGCCTCGCCCGCGCCTTGGTAACGGGACGTGAGCGGTGTAAACAAAGGGGAGGCCCCGCCCACTCCGCGGAGGAGGCCCCGCCCGCTGGCTGCCTCGCCTGGCCCCGGCGGGGAGCGCGAGCCGCCCCCGGGTCCGGCCAGCGGTGCTGCCACGCGCTCCGGGCTGCAGCCCGTGCAGGAGAGGCGGTGTGTTTGCACGCGCGCCGGGGGGGCGATGGGGGGCTCCGGTTGGGCGGGGGAAGCGTGTGCCCTGCCCATGGGGGGATGCAGCCCTGCGCCCGGCCGGGCGTGCACCATCGCTCCCAGCGCACGGGCTGGTCATCGGGCTCTGCAACGGTGCGGTGTCCCTGGGGCGGGGGGGTTACGAGGTTACATGCCTGGGTTGGGGCTTGGGTGGAAGCTGCCGTTTCCCCTGTGCGGCTCTGGGATTGTGTGGGGGCGGTCCCGCCTGGGGGACGAGTGCGAGGCCTGGCTAGACAGCACTGCAGGCAGTCCTCACTTGCCTTTCTGCAGGGAGAAAATAAATCACAGCAGTGTAGGGCTGGAAGGGTCCTCAAGAGGGCATCTAGTCCGTCCCTGCTGAGCGCAGGCAAGGTTCAGTACACCTCGACCACCCCTGCCTGGAGGTTAGCCTGGTCTTAAACTCCTCCAGTGATAACCTGTTCCAGTGCTGCTTAACTTCCTTGGACACGACGGTGCATTGCTGATCACGTGTGAGAAAGTTTCCTTGGCGATCGAATTCTCTTGTTTCTTCTTCCCCTGTTTTGCAACAGTGAAGCTGCAGTGAGATACTGATAGGCGCTTAAGAAATACCTGCGAGAGAATGTTTCCTTCCCTCTCCACTCACAAATGCAATTTTGGAACCGAAGTTGATTATTAAGGAGAAGGGTTGTTAACCATAAACTGTAGTAATTTAACAGAACTATTGCACATCTACCACCACTTGGTTCTTTCCCGGTTTGCGATCTGTGTAACACAGTGAGCTGCAATTTAGGTCTCTTCCCTCACCCTCTTTCTTAACTCATTGCACTTCTGATATTCCGATGGTCTCTTACAACACAAGAGAACTCCTGTCTTGTCTTAGAGCAAAGCTGGAAATCTTTAGCAGACTATGGAATCATGAGCAACTGGTGTAGATGATTCAACAGATCTGTTCTTGCAACTTACAGTTTAAACAGTTCTAGCCTACTGTAGTTATCTGTAGAAGACAGACATTTTTTGAGCGGGAGCTCATTTTATTACCTGTTCCATTTCCTTTTTGTAAATGGCCGTAGGGATGAGGGGGAATAGAGAGCAATACTGTGATACCTGCATAGCATATAACCCTCTGCATGATTTGTATATTTCAGGGTCTATCTTCAGGGTTTCATGCTGAGTCCACCAGTTCAGGTCAATAAAAGGACTTACCATGGTAATACAAGTTAATTTTTTTTAATTGTACAATTATATTTATTTATGCAGTACAATCGGAACTAACTGGGAACAGGAGTTCAAAATTAGAGTAGGCAGGGTGCATAAACTAGCTTACTAATTGTTCAGTGATAGTGTACATAATGAATGGTAATAAACGTATACAATATTCCTGCTACAATCTTGTAGATGGATTTCACTACTTCATACAGTATTGTATGAACATATTGTGCTGTGGTGTCCCTGTAGTCACCGGTGAAATAAATAGCTGATTTCTCTTTAAAAGAACTGCATCTCTTCTTTGCCACCAAGTTACACTGCATCAGTTTTCTTCTTGTCCATCAAACCACTGCTAAGGGATATCCAGTGCCTGAAGACATCAGAATGTGAAAGGATGTCAACGTGTTGTTCTTCATTAACAGCACTTTTGTTATGTTACTAAGGCACTTTGAGGAAGGTCAGTACACCCATGCTGTGAGTGCACCTGACCTGTGCTCCTTACTCAAGTAAATACCTGTGTACCTTATTGATCAAGGGATAAAAATGGTTCATATAACCAGACTTTTATAAGACCAGTGTTCGTTACATTGGGGTTCTACTGTATTATGAAGCTGAAAGGCTCATTTTCAAGGCTGATGAACACAAGGTCTGACCTACCTAACTTACATTTTAAGTTGTATGTTTGGATGCACCAGATTCTGCTTTGCCATATTTGTAAGTAGGCAGTAAAGTATTACATGCTTCGTAAAATGAGAATTCTGACCACTTGGGGTCAATAAAGATTCCATTGCACTTTCCACAAGAGTAGAAATGTCCAACATCTTCGGAAGGTGCCGAAATACCATGGTGCTGGGCATGGAGTAAGAACCAGAATAGAATAGCTACTTAGATCTTGTTTGGATCTGTGAACTGTCTGAGCTATACGTCTGTGAGATGAGGGAGGGCCACAATCTGTTCAATGCCATACAAGTGAGAGCCAGCCCTTGGATGCCTGGGAAGTTTATAAGAGATCCCCAAGTTGGAATCCTCTAGGTTATGTTGCAACATGTCAGTAGAATATGCAGACTTCAGCTTCCTGTTCTGCAGTTTAATGGAGAGACAGGAAATGGGGACCTAGAGCTCATCAGACATAATGAAAGTACTTCACTGCTGATGATGATTGTGGGCAAGCAAAGAAGTGGGAGGTTAGAGGCATCTCTCACAATGAAGGAGAGCAATAGTGGTGAGACAATTGCCATCTCCTGAATAAATGTGTGGCCCCATAACAACTTGCACTTAAATATAGTGTCTTTCATTCTGAAAGAAAACAAAATGCTGTGCACACTTTAATGGGACAAACTTCCAGCAGGAAGGTAATTGCACTTCAAACATTTGCCAGTGCATCAGTTTTCAGGGCACAAATGTATGGGAGTGTAATTCAGGAGGCTTGCTTAAAAATCGATCTACGTTCTCAGTGCACTTACGTTTTCTCTTTCTGAGGATGCTGCAGTTTGGCTCTGTGTTTCATTTGAATAGCATTTCCTTTTATTTTTACCATACATGTTCCTTCATGTTTATCTGTGGATTGATTTAGATGGGTCATGTTCCAGGACTGTGTCACTTTTTATGCCTCTCTTCTGCTGACGTGTACTGAGCCATGGAGGTACTTCTCACGGTTGACGCTGTAAAAATGTGGTACATGCACTCCTGTTCCCATAGTGATAAAGTTGTCCCCTGAAGTGATGATGTTGTTCATAACATTTCTAACTGTATCAAAGTCATTTGTTTCTCTTGTGCATCAACTGATGCATTTCTTGTGAAGAATGCATCCATCCAGTCATTCAGAAGAGCATGTGAAATTACCTATATAACACATCGCTAGGTAGGCAGTAACACCAGGCTACCCAATGTGCAGTGGATGTGCTGTTTGGCATGAGCAGGGCCGGCTCTGGCTTTTTTGCCGCCCTAGGCAAAAAAGCCACCGGCCGCCCCCTCCC
>NW_020687699.1:1154-4026 GCF_002925995.2 Terrapene triunguis | reverse complement strand
GTGGGGCAGGATGGGGGGCAGCAGGGGGCACAGTGCGGCAGGGAGCGGGGCGGGGGCAGCAGGGGGCGCTCTCCCCTGGCAGGCAGGGCTGGCCCCATGGGGCGCTAGGGGGCACTGTGGGGCAGGATGGGGCGCGGGGGGGGGCTCGGTGCGAGTCTCACCCTGTGCCCTCTCCCCAGACACCAACGTCGTGCGCTACATCCAGCTGACGGAGCTGAAGATCCTGCGCTGTGGCCAGCGGGCCGGCTACAAGGAGCTCATTGCGTAGGGCCGGGGGGCTCCCCCCACACCGGGCCCCGGCCCCCAGCCCCCCACGAGCCCCCGGGGGCGACGCTCGGTCTCCAGCTTTCTCCTTTCAGGCCGTTTCCTCCCCCCTGCGAGGAGGTGGCTGGGGGGGGGGGTGGGGGGGGGGGGGGGGCTACACGCACGATGACCCCCGCCCGGCTCTAGCCCCCACAGTGATGCGGGGGGGGGGCTTCCTGCCCCAGCTGTTGGAGTGACCCCCCCAGGCCCACGGCAGCAGCCTGCGGGCTGCTCTAGCCAGCGCCGGGGGGTGCAGCTTCTCTCACCCCCCCAACTCTGGTGTGGGGATAAATCGACCCCATAGCATCAAGCAAATTGTCCCCTGTGGTTTCCTGGGGGGGGGCAGAGCGGCTGCCCCCCCCCCACTGCTGGCTGCTGCCCCCTCCATGGGGCTTTGGGCGACCCCCCAATTTCACAGCACGCCCTGGGGGCCTGGACTCGTTTCCCTCCCTGCCCCCCTGTGGGCCCCCCCTTGCTGGGGAACCAGCTCCATGCCAGGGCTGCCCCCGCCCCCAACACGGGCTGTGCGGGATCCCAGGGCCCAGTGGGGGGGGGCTACAGAAGAGCCCCCCCACTTCCCAGCAGCCCCCCCCAGCTGTGACCAAGGAGCCAGTGTAGAGCAGCTGGGCCCCTGCTGGGAGCGACATGGGCCCTGCGGGGGGGGGCACCGACGTGGGGGGAGTGGGGGGGCCATGGACTCTCTGGCACCTTGCGGGATACTGTGATTTCTTGTTGAAGGTTTATTTATCTCCCCCCCCCCGTCCCCCTGGGTCGATGCTATAAAAACCATGTTGATTTTCTCCTGTCCCTTTATTTCTGTTCTGGGGGGGCTCCTGCAGCCAAAGGGCCGGGGTGGGGGCTGCTGTGCTGGGGGCTGCCGGGCTGGTGTTGCTGGGGGGGCCCCGTGAAGATGCCCCTGCCCACCAGGCCGGCAGCGTCTCAGCGTCGTGGGCCTTGGCCCCAGGCCGCTAGCCTGGGGTTTGCCTGAGTCTGCCGAGAGCCTGCTGGGCCGGGGCGGGGGGCGGGCGTGTGGGTCACGCCTCAGGCCCTCGATTCCTGCGCCCAGCGCTGCGCCTGGCTCCGCGTGTGGGGTGGGCAGCCCTGGGGGGGGTCTAGCGGAGCCGGGGGGGCAGCTGGGGGGTGACCCTGCCCCAGGACTGGGCAGCTCGGCTCCCAATCGTACACTAGGGAAACAAAAAGGCCCCCGTGGGGCTGGGCACTGCCAGACAGGCCAGCCCAGGGGCAGCCGCCCCCAGCGTGTGGGGCAGCAGGGCAGAGCCGGGCGTTGAACCCAGGAGTCCTGGCTCCCAGCCCCTCCCCCCTACACCGTGGCAGCCCCCCAGAAGGGAGGGGTCGGGCCCTGGGTGTGGAGGGGGAGATGCTGCATTTCCGAGCAGGGCCCAGCCCGGGGCGAGGACTGGTGGTGGGGGGGGGCGGGGGGGGGGGGCGGGAGCTATTCTGCGTCCAGCCAATCAGCTGCGATGCTGTTGTCACCTATGGTAACCATGGCAACACAGCTGAGATGGAATCTAAAGGGCCCCCCCACGTACAAGCCAAGAAGAGGGGGGGCCAGGAGCCAGGACTCCTGGGTTCTCTCCACAGTTTGGGGGGGGGGGGGGGGGGGGAGCCAGGACTCCTGGGTTCTCTGGGAGGGGAGTGGGAGCCAGGACTCACTGGCAGGTGGGATTGTGAGGGCCCTGCCTCCCCCTGCCGGCCATGGGCAGTACTGCAGCAGGCGCAGAGGCTGGGAATTGTTGGGGTCGGGGGGGGGCAGGACTTGGGGGTGATCCCTCCTGAGCCAGGACGCAGCAGCAAGCGCCCGAGAGGGGGCTGCTCTCCTGGCCGATCCCACGGGGCCATGTGATACTGGGGCTTTGGGGGCACGGCTGCCCTGGCCTGGGCCCAGCGCTGGTGGCGTCGGGGTTTAGTCAGGCCCCGCTCCAGGGCCACCCAGAGAGAGGGGCAACTGGGGCAATTTGCCCCACAGGGCCCCCCCCGAGAATATAGTATTCTATAATATTGCAACTTTTTTTTTATGGAAGGGGCCCCTGAAATTGCTTTGCCCCTGACCCCCTGAATCCTCTGGGTGGCCCTGCCCCACTCCGTGCAGGATCAGGGCCGTGGCGCGGCCCCTGGGTGTGGGGGCTGGCACAGGATGTGCAGGGGCAGCGCTGGGCACTGAACCCAGGTGTCCTGCGGCCCAGCCCAGCCCCTCTGGGGGAATGTTGTCAAACGCGGTCCCCTCACCCTGCCCTCGCCCCGCATCAGGCTGCTGGGCCGGCTTCGCCCTGCGCGCAGACCAGCCTCTGAACACCAGCTGCAAAGCTGGGGGGGCTATAACCCCCTCCCCCATGCCACACACCCCCCAGTCCCCGTCACCGGACTCCTGGGTTCCCTTCCCAGCGCTGGGGGCCAGCAGGTACAGCAGGGGAGAATGGGCCAGCCGGGTCCCTGTCTGAACAGGCCCCATGCCCTACCCCAGAGGTGGCTGCAGCTCAGTGCCCGGTGGTGGGGGGAGAGGGTGTCCCTGGATAAACATCTCTCAAGTCCCACCCCAGAGGTGGCTGCA
>NW_020687699.1:0-1144 GCF_002925995.2 Terrapene triunguis | reverse complement strand
TGTCCCTGGATAAACATCTCTCAAGTCCCACCCCAGAGGTGGCTGCATCTCAGTGCCTGGTGGTGGTGGGGGGTGTCCCTGGATAAACATCTCTCAAGTCCCACCCCAGAGGTGGCTGCAGCTCAGTGCCCCGTGGGGGGGGGTGTCCCTGGATAAACATCTCTCAAGTCCCACCCCAGAGGTGGCTGCATCTCAGTGCCCGGTGAAGGGGGGGTGGTCCCTGTAAGCATTTGAGGTCTCAGCTGCAGGAACAGGCCCTGGAAATGCAGTGTTAATGAATGCGTCACGGGGGACAAGCGCCCCCTGCTGGCTCAGAACGATTCTTTCTTTGTTTTTTTTAACCTTTCTTTTCTTTGTTTTTTTTTTACAAACACCACATGGAATTTAAATAGGGGTGGGGGGTCCTTACCCCCCCATCAATAAATACACATGCTCCCCTCCCCCACAATTCCCTTCCCAACCCCGCTCCTCAGGGGCAGCAGCTTCTCCCACAGCAGAGCCTGTGGAGCGGTTGGTGGGTGCGGTGGGATCTCAGCCTGCTGAGGGTGGGGAATGGGGTCGGCAGCAGGGTCGGGGATGGTGGTGCAGGCGCAGAGTAAAGAGGCTGGTCCATCCACGAGGGCCCCCCACAGCTAGGCCTGGTGCCCCCCGCCGGCTGTGGGGGGTGTACATTCATGGGAGGTGCCCTGGGCTCTGGGGGGTCAGTGGGACATGTCGGCCTCCAGGCTGTCGGCGTGCGGTGCCCCCCCGCAGAGCGGCACCGTGCTGTCCTTGCTCTGCCCCTCCATGTCTATGTCCAGCAGCGTCTGGCGGGTGCTGGGGGGGTCCGGCCGCTCCCCCCCGCCCAGCTCCCCCTGCGTCTCGCACCCGCTGCCCGGGGACGAGCGGTGAGTCCGTCCGAAGGAGACGAGTTTCCAGGGGTCGATGCGGGAGCGGGCGGGAGATGGGCGGGGCCGGGGCGCGAACTCCAGGGTCTTGGGGCGCTCCACGGCCAGTTCCTTCTCGGGGGGCCTGCGCCGCGACGGGGGCGGGAAGAGCGCGGGGAGGTCCAGGGTCTCCTGGGAGCCTGTGGGGAGGGGGGAACAAACCATCTTAGATGGCCTGGGCACCTGCAGCCCATTAGCCTCCCCCCCAGCACCCCCCC
>NW_020687698.1:0-1785 GCF_002925995.2 Terrapene triunguis | reverse complement strand
TGTGTGTGTGTGTTGTGTCAGTGTATATGGTGTAAGATTGTGTAGGGAAGTGCACTCTGTCTGTCCCTTTCCCCTGCAGTCCCCATGGAGTTACTGCAGATAGGGTGGGCTGTGTGTGTGAGTGCAGGTGTGTGTGTGTGTGTGTGTGTGTGTGAGTGCAGGTGTGTGTGTGTGAGTGCAGGTTGTGTGTGTGTGTGTGTGTGTGTGTGTGTGTGTGTGTATGCACTTGTTCAAGGTGTGATTGAGCATGGGGTGGTTCCCATCATACAGCACATTACTCTTACTGCAGCCTTAGTCTGTGTGTGTGTGTGTGTGTGTGTGTGTGTGTGATGATGGTGTTGTCTCAGGATGCAATGGTGTGTGATTGTCAGGCTGTTAAAGAATCTCTCGCTACCCCTTATCCTTCAGCAGGGTGTGTATGTGTGTGCGTGCAGGTGTGTGTGTGCATTCGTGCGCACGCACACGCTGTGGGATGTTTGTGTGACTCAGTGTTGGGTTGCGAGGGCCTGAACATTTGTGTGTATGTGTGCATGAATTTTTGCAAGGGTATGGCAGTGTGTATGCTGGGTCACAATGAGTGTGGCCAAGTAAGGTTGTGATTATGTGTATGTTTGGGGGTGTATTGGGTTGTGAGGGGGTGACAGTGTGAGTGCTCATGTGTGTGTGTGTGTGTGTGTGTGTGTGAGGCTGCCTAGGGGCAGCAGTTTGCCTGAGTCCAGGGGAATGGCTTTTAGGTGTTGTCTGGTGGTACAGTGTACCTGCCATCCCCCGGCCCCTCGGCAGGTGTGTCGTGGGCTGTTGCGTTGAGGTTATGTGTGTGTGTTGTTCTGTTGGGACTCTGTGCATTTGTGTGTGTACGCGCAGTGGGGTGTTATGCAAGGGGGATACGCATGCTGAAGGAGTTGTGTGGGCTGTGTAGCATAGGGTCTTGTGTAGCGCATTGTCTGGTGTGTGCACTGTGGTGTGTAGCCACTCTCCCCCTGTGGGTGTGGGATCGAGGGCTTCCCCAGGGGGAGGGAGCGAATGGGGGGGCAGTGGGTGTGTACTGCGAGTGTGCACTGGGTGTCTGTGCTGGGCAGCGGGTGCCTAGGGGGGTTGTGTGTCGAGAGGGAGGGGGAGGGGCACCGGTCTCTGGCGCGGTGTGTTCGTGCTGGCTGGGCCGTGGCTCTGCGGCTGGCTGCACTGCCAAGAAATACCCCCCACCCCAGTCAGCACAGGGATTCGGGAACAGTCTGCGTCCGGCTGTGTGTGTGTGTCTGTGTGTGTGTGTTAGGGATGTAAATATCATTTAAAAGTTAACCATTTAAATGACTAAAATTATCGTTTAAACGGTTAACTGATTAAAAGGAGAGGGGCTGGGGTCAGGCAATTGGCTGGTGCTACTGAGGTCGGTGGGCCGAGAGGCTGGCATGGAGCCGCTCGGGGTGGGGGCTGCGGGGGTCGGCGGGCCAGTCAGCTGGCACGGGGCTGCTGGGGGGCAGCTGCTGGGGTTGGCAGGCCGGTCGACTGGCATGGGGCTGCAGGGGGTGGTGGCTGCTGGGATCGGCGGGCCGGTCAGCTGGCATGGGGCTGCTCGGGGTGGGGGCTGCTGTGTGTGGGGGTGGCTGCTGGGGTCGGCGGGCCGGTCGGCTGGCACGGGGCTGCTGGGGGGCAGCTGCTGGGGTTGGCACGGGGCTGCAGGGGGTGGGGGCTGCTGGGGTTGGCGGTCCAGCCAGCCCAGGGGTTAATGGTTAAGGCGGGTTAACCTGTTAACATTTTACATCCCTAGTGTGCGTATTCCACTCT
>NW_020687697.1:0-6027 GCF_002925995.2 Terrapene triunguis | reverse complement strand
GCTGGCTGTTCCCTATCACCTTACCACCTTCCAAGTGTTTGCAGATGGAACATAAATTCAATCAAGTGGGTATTACTGAAACCTAGTGGGATAATTCACACAACTGGAATGTTAAAATCAATGGTTGTAACCTATTTAGGAAAGACTGAATGGGCAAAAGAGAAGGGGCAGTGGGCGCCACTCTGTCAAAATTGCATTATCTGTTTCTGAGTCACTGATAACTCAGAAGAAAAATAATCTTGAAATGGTTATGGATCAATGTCCTAACAGAAAAAGATGGGGTATTAGCTGGAGTCTGCTACAGACCCCAGATCACACTGGGAACAGGATCCCTGCTCCTTATGTACCTATCTACAATGTGTAGGGAAAAAAGCTGTGTGATCATGGGAAACTTCAATCTGAGTGAGGAATTCTGGAGGTCTCATACTGCCAATTTCCTAACTCCTAACGCAGGCAGCACAGGAAATCTTTATTAGGCCTTGTCGTGACAGATAAAGAAGAACTGATCACAGAACTAAAAATTAATGGCAGCATAGATTCAAGTGATCATGACTTGGTCACATTTGTAATGTTCAAGTCCAGGCCAAGTAATATATATATTACTAGATGCCCAAAAAGTCAGAATCCTACAATCAAGGAAGAAGGCTGTACTGGGTAAAAAAACAATTTGGTTAAGAGGCAGAATAAAGGCAGCTATTAAAAAAAAATACCACAAATGGAAGAAAGGGGAAGTTGACCATAATGATTATAAATCAGAAGTTAGGAATTGTAGAAAATTGATAAGAGAAGGAAAAGGACACAAGGAGAAGTCTATGGCCAGAAGAGTTAAGAACAATAAGGAGCTGTTTTAAAATATATTAGGAACAAGAAGAATCTTGACAGTGGTATTGGTCCATTACTAGATGGAAATGGTAGAATTATCAATAATAAAGCAGAAAAGGCAGAAATATTCAATAAATATTTCTGTTCCATATTTGGGGGGAAAGTAGATGATATAGTCTTATATTGTAATGATAAAACCTTTTTTTCATTCCACTACTATCTCTGGAGGATGTTAAACAGAAGTCACTAAAGTTAGTCATTTTTAAATTAGCAGGTCCAGATAACTTGTATCCAAAAGCTGGCTGACGAACTTGCTGGATCATTAATGTTGATTTTTCAGTAAGTCTTGGCGCTTGATTTCCCAGCGGGTGCTCCACCCATGCTCCGTCCCAGGCCCTACCCCCACTCTACCCCTTTCCCCAAGGCCCCATCCCCACCCCTTCCTATCCCACTTCTTTCTGTCCCGTTCTGCCCCCTCCCCTGAGTATGCCCCGGCCATAGATGACTGGTGTCTCCCTATACTGGCAGAGAGGGGCATGATCAAAAGTGGAGATAACATGACTGGTCACGTGTCTCCCCCCCGCCCCCGCCAACTCCTCTGCGCCCAGCCCGGGGGCACCACACTCTCCTTGCTGAACGTTGCCTGGGGGGGGGGGGGGCGGCGCTCTGTCCCCCCCCCCCCCCCCCCCCCCCCCCCCCCCCGCCGACCGGCATGTTCCACTGCTCTCCCTGGTGGGATGGAGCCACTTCTAACGCCAGCCCCCTCCCAGTGGCTAACTGAAAAAGCCCATCTGGGGAGGAGGTGGCTTCCGCTTCCTGCCCAGGCTCAGCTGCTGGGGACCGTGGTTGAGTGAGCTGGAAACATACCAGGGGGGAGAGGGGCTCCAGCTCGATCACCCTTGATCCCCAGCACCCGAGTCTAGGCAGGGAGCAGAAGCCATCTCCCCAGACAGGCTCTCTCAGGCAGCCACCAGCCCACCATGCTGCAGAGCAGTGTCCCAGGGGCTGGAAGGGGCTGGTCCTACCCCTTCCATTCCACAGCATCTGGGGATGTCCCCCCAACGCACCTCCCAGTCCCGCCCTCACTCTGCCTCTTCCTGCCCCTGCTCCTCCCCTCCCAGTGCCTCCTGCATGCCGCTGAACAGCTGATCCTCAGCGGATGGGAGGAGCTGGGGGGGGAAGGAGAGGCTGATCGACGGGGCCCACCACCAGCGGGAGGTGCTGGGTAGGAGGTGGAGGGGGAGCCTGCCGGTGGGTGCTGAGCACCCACTATTTTTTTTCCATGGGTGCTCCAGGCCTGGAGCACCCACGGAGTTGGTGCCTGTGAGCCTTGGAGCCCTAGGGAAGTTCCAGATGACTGGAAGAAAGCTAATGCTGTGCCAATTTTTAAAAAGGCTAAATGAGATGTCCCAGTTATTATAGGACTGTCAGCCTGACATCAATCCCAGCCCATATAATAGAGCGGCTGATATGGTACTCAGTTAAATAAAGAATTAAAGGAGGGTATGTGACGGGTTCCCTGGGGTGCAACATGGACCTGGGGTATTGCTCAGCCCTCTGGCATACCAACCTGGGCTCCCTCTCACACTGATGCTGTGACAAGCTGCAAACCTCTCCAGGTCCTGCACTTACACAGACATCCACAGGAAGGGACACACCCAGCTGAGTTACAGGAATGCTTTCTCCAGCCACTCATGAACTGACAATAAAGAGGCTCCAGGCAGTTCTCCCCAGCCTGGGACCCCAGAGCTGTACTGTCCTACCCTGGTCAGAAGCCTGAGCAGCGTAAGTTTATTACCCGGTCCACCACTTCTACAAAGGAAAGTGGATGTGCGCCAGCGTTTGTACACTGAGCAGATTTCCAATGCACTTCAAGCAAAACCCACTGTTTTAGGTAAAATAGAAAACAGATTGAATACCTACAGCAAGGTAGATTTTAAATAATTATAAGTAGTAAACGTAAAGATCAAAGTTGGTTACCTAAGAAATAAAAAGTAAAATCACCATCTGAGTTCTATAAAGTAGGCAGGATTTAAATCAAGCCATGTCTCACCCTGGTGGTGTAGTTCCTTTAATACACAGGCTGTGATTCTCCTTTCCAACCTGGCACCACCTCCCCAGTTCAGTCTGTTCTCTAGACGTGTTTTCAGGTGTTGAGTTGTGGGGGGGGGAGTAAGGCCAAGTGATGATGTCACTTCCCCCTTCTATAGCTTCTTCCAGCTTGCTGGAAAGCGCTTTTGCTGTGACGTGAGTCAAGCAGTCTCCATTGTCTACGTGCTCTCTCTGTGAGTCTATGTATTCCCCTTAATGGGCCACCAATGCTATCTGGCCTTTCCAGTGTTGTACCTAAAAGGCTGGTTGTGGGTGTTTCCAACCTTACAACATATTCCAGTAACATACACATAGCAAAACTTCGTAACTTCCCTCCAGTGACAGCACATACAAGCCAACAGGATATTAATGTTCAACAGATCAAGACTTTTAGAATGATACCTCACAGGCATACTTTATACAAAACATATCATAGTTATATGACAGTGGTGAATACGGGAGTGCCAGAGTGTTGCTTTGGAGCACAGAATGTCTCAGGGTAATGTAATTAATGCCAATCAACATGGGTTTATGGAAAATAGATCCTGTCAATCTAACTTGATAGCTTTTTTGATGAGATTACGAATTTGGTTGATAAAGGTGATAGTGTTGACATAATAAATCTTCTGTACGGTGTTTGACTTGGTATCATATTCCTTTTTGATTAAAAAATTAGAATGATATAAAATTAAGATGATATAATAATTAAATGGATTATTGGCATATTGGGCTGTATTAGTAGGCGCATTGCCGGCAGATCAAGGGAAGTGATTATTCCCCTCTATTCGGCTCTGGTGAGGCCACATCTGGAGTTTTGTGTGTAGTTTTGGGGCCCCCACTACTGAAAAGATGTGGACAAATTGGAGAGAGTCCAGTGGAAAGCAACGAAAATGATTAGGGGGCTGGGGCACATAACTTATGAGGAGAGGCTGAGGGAACTGGGCTTATTTAGTCTACAGAAGAGAAGAATGAGGAGGGATTTGACAGCAGCCTTCAACTACCTGAAGGGGGGTTCCAAAGAGGATGGAGCTCGGCTGGAGCAGCAGCCTTCAACTACCACTGAGGATGGAGTTCTCAATGGTGGTAGATGACAGAACAAGGAGCAATGGTCTCAAGTTGCAGTGGGGGAGGTTTAGGTTGGATATTAGGAAAAACTATTTCACTAGGAGGGTGGTGAAGCACTGGAATGGGTTACCTAGGGAGGTGGTGGAATCTCCATCCTTAGAGGTTTTTAAGGCCCGCCTTGACAAAGCCCTGGCTGGGCTGAATTAGTTGGTGTTGGTCCTGCTTTGAGCAGGGGGTTGGACAAGATGACTTCATGAGGTCTCTTCCAATCCTGATATTCTATGATTAGAAACTGGCTAACTGATAGGTCACAAAATGTAACTGCAAATGTGGAATCATCATCAAGTGGCTGTGTTTCCAGTTGGGTCCTGCAGAGATTGGGTCTTGGCCCTACACTATTTAACATTTTTCTCAATGACCTGGAAGAAAACATAAAATCATCACTGATAAATTTGCAGATGACATAAAAATTGGGAGAATGGTAAATAATGAAGAGGACAGATCACTGATTCAGACGCTCTGGTTTGCTTGGTAAACTGGGCACAAGCAAACAATATGCGTTTTAATAGGGCTAAATATAAATGTGTACATCTAGGAGCGAATCATGTAAGCCTGTAGTAGTGTCCTCAGTGGGCTGGGTGGCCTAGTGATTAGCATCCACTCAGTCATCGGAGTATTGATAGGGGAGTCCAAGCATGCCCACTCTACTGGGCTCAACCTAGGGTCCTAGAAGGATCAGTAGACCCCTGAGTTACCCTCCCTGCATCACTTCCTACCACTGCCCCCTCCGCTTCTGGTCCCAGATAAGGAAAAAGGAAACCGGACCAGCAATCCTAACTGGGCTCAGCATACAGTCCTGGTACTTCAGGGAGGCATCTCTAGCTCCTTTTGGCAGGAACCTCCAGGGTAGGCCTGTCCCTCCCACTTTCTCAGCTGGGTTTGCTCCCTTTTCAACCCTGTCTCCAGCTGGCGTGTGCTCTGCAGGGTTGGAGGTGCACGGCTAGCTTGGCCAAGCGCTGTCCTTTAACCCCTTGGTTCCCAGTGTGCCTGGGAAGCAGTGACTGAAAAAGATTTGGGGGTTGTGGTGCGACTGCTGCTGGAATATTGTGTCTAGTTCTGGTGCTCACAATTCAAGTAGGATGTTGATAAATTGGAGACGGTTCAGAGAAGAGCCACGAGAATGATTAAGGGATTAGAAACCTGCCTTATAGTGATAGACTCAAAGGCTCAATCTTTTAATTTAACAAAGAGAAGGGAACAAATATTTAATAATCGGCTCTAATCCAGCAGAGAAAGGTCTAACCCGGTCCAATGGCTGGAAATTGAAGCTAGACACATTCAGACTAGAAATAAGGCGTACATTTTTAACAGTCAGAGTAACTAACCATTGGAACAATTTATCAAGTGTCATGGTGGATTCTCCATCACTGTCAATTTTTCATTCAAAATGTTTTTCTACAAGATCTGCCCTAGGGTGGGGGGAGTGCCGGGGGGGGGGGCTGCCGGGGGTGAGTGGGGGCAAGTGTTGGCATGCCAGAGTGAGTGTGGGAGTGCAGGGTGTAGGGGAGTGTGCAGGGCGCTGGGGTGAATGTTGGAGTGCAGAGGTGCTGGGGGTGAGTGTGGGGGTGCCAGGGTGAGTGCGAGGTTGCTGGGAGTGAGTGGGAGGGTGTCAGGGTGTGTGCAGGGAGCTGGGGTGAGTGTGGGGGTGTCAGGGTGTGTGCAGGGTGCTGGGGTGAGTGCAAGGAGCTGGAGTGAGTGTGGGGAGCCATAGTGAGTTCAGGGGTGCAGGGGTGAGTGTGGGGGTGCCAGGGTGAGTGCGAGGTTGCTGGGGGTGAGTGGAAGGATGTCAGGGTGTGTGCAGGGAGCTGGGGTGAGTGTGGGGAGCCGCAGGGGGTGAGAGTTGGGGTGCCAGGGTGAGTGTGGGGGTGCAAGGGGTGAGAGTTGGGGTGCCAGGGTGAGTGCAGGGGTACTGGGCTGCGGGGGGCAAGGGGCAGGTGGCCTTGGGCGAGGGGCAGCTGGGGTGAGTCCAGGCTGCGAGGGACAGCTGGG
>NW_020687696.1:0-1990 GCF_002925995.2 Terrapene triunguis | reverse complement strand
AAGGTGCTGAGCCGCGTGCGCAGGGAGTTTGAGTTCAACATCTCGGCTGTGCACCAGTTTGACGTCAGCCTCAACTCCACCAAGAGCCTGGCCCAGGTGGCCCTGGACATCATGGAGGCCGTTGGCCTGCGGCTGCAGCCAGCCCGCGAGGTGCTGGGCCTCTTCGCACACGTCTCCTCCTGCATCCTCCTCTACCTGTACCTGCAGTGAGTGCGTCCCTGAGCCCGACTCCGGGCTCCCAGCCCCCTGCTCCAACCGCCAGCCGCCACTGCCCTCCCAGAGCTGGGGGGAGAACCCAGGAGTCCTGGCTCCCAGCCCCCTGCTCCAACCACCAGCCCCCACTCCCCGTCCAGCGAGTCCTGTTTCCCCACCCTGCTCCCTGTGCCGTGCCCCCCTCAGCCTGGTGTCCCCGCAGGGCCCTGCTGTATCGCAGACGGTACCTGCACGACGACGACTTTGACAACATCTACATCACGGGGCGCTTCCTGGCCATGGACGTGCTGCGGGCGCGGCAGGGCAGGCCCACGGTGCTGCCCCTCTCCATGCGGGAGAGCACCAAGTACATCTGCCCAGGTAAGGGGCTGCGGCAGGGCCAAGCGGGGAGCAGAGGGGCGGGGCCTTGGGCAGAGGGGGCTGCTCCCGCCCAGCTCCCACTCGCTCTCAATGGGGCTCCCTCCCGCCTGGCCCAGGCTCCCCGTTCCTGTCACGCCGGGAGCGCTTCGGTTACAGCTTGGCCCTGGCCGGCGTCCTACGCCACGTGCTCCTCGGCCTCACCCTCATCCTCCTCGACTACGGGGTCTTCTGGCTGTTCGACTTGGTCCGCTACCAGCTGCATGGCGAGATCGTCGCCAGGGGTGAGTCCCCCGGCCCAGCCCCGCCCTGCCCCTCCCTGGCTACCCTTCGGGGCTGCCCCCTTAGCAAGGCCCACCTGCCCCTGCTGGCCCCAGGGATGGCACATTGGGAAGCGGCACGCAGCCACTAACCCAGCCCTGCCAGAAACCGGACCCCCAGCCGCTACCCACCTACACCTGGCCCCGCCAGCCACTGGGCCCCCAGCCGCTCCCCGCCCACACCCAGCCCTGCCAGAAACCGGGCCCCCAGCCGCTCCCCACCTACACCTGGCCCCGCCAGCCGCTGGGCCTCCAGCCACTCCCCGCCCACACCCGGCCCTGCCAAAAACCGGGCTCCCAGCCGCTCCCCACCTACACCCGGCCCCACCAGCCGCTGGGCCCGCAGCCACTCCCTGCCCACACCCGGCCCTGCACTAACCTGGCCCATCTGCCCGCAGCCCCCGTAGCGATGAGCGTCAGTGTGAATGGGACGGGCTACACGGGCGAGATCTACCGTGACCTGGTCTCGGCGTTCGACTCCCTGCAGCGCGGCAATGTCAGCGTCCTGTCCCGCCGGTGCCGCCTGCGCCCTGCTGAGCCGGACTACCGCACCTACCTGCTCATCGGTGACCTGCCGGGGGGGAGGGCACCCGGGCACTAGCCGTCACTGCCCGCGCTGTCTGAGCAGGCCGGTGCACAGCCAGGTGCACGTGTGTGTACCGGGGGTGCCCATGTCAGTGCGTGTGCAAGGCCCCGCGTGCCCGGCCCTACGGCTCACCAGCCCTCACGGGAGAGCTGCACCCACAGGGTCAGCCTCAGCCCCCCTCCATCAGCGTGGCTGGCAGATGCCCCCCACTGCGCCCAGCAGCCCCTTGCCCCCACATTGTGCCCCCCTGCTGTGCCCCAGCAGCCCCTCACCCCCCCGCTGTGCCCAGCTCCCTACGTGTGACTGGCGCCCCCTCCTGCTCACAGGACTCATGTACGGCGTGTGCTTCTTCATCGCTATCTTCGGCAGCTACGTGGGGCGCTTGCGCAGGGTCATCTGCGCCTCGTATTACCCCTCCCGTGAGCAGGTGAGACCCCCCGTTAGCCAGAGGGACTGTAGGCCCGGGCCCTTCCCTGGGCCCTCAGCATGGGAATCTCTCCATCCCTCCCCCCCC
>NW_020687695.1:0-7239 GCF_002925995.2 Terrapene triunguis | reverse complement strand
TTCCTCAGTCACGGTGCCTAATATGCTGATGAACTTCCTAGCAGAGCGCAAAACTATTTCTGTCAATGGCTGCATTGCCCAGATGTTCCTTTTTATCCTCTTGGCTGGTGCTGAAATTTTCATTCTCTCAGCCATGGCTTATGACCGCTATGCTGCCATCTGTGACCCATTGCGTTACGTGGAGACAATGAGCAAAGGGATCTGTGTTCAGCTGGTTAGTGGTGCATGGACCATGGGCTTCTTCTATGCCCTTCTTAATACAATTTTTGCCCTCAAGTTGCATTTCTGTGGGCCCAATCAAATCAGCCATTTCAGCTGTGAGCTCCCTCCTCTGTTACAACTGTCCTGCACTGACACCCTCACCAATCAAGTGGTGCTACTTATTTCTGCTTTGGTATTTGGTTTGAGCTCCTTCCTCCTCACCCTAATCTCCTACATTCACATCATCTCCACCATCCTGAGGATACGCTCTGCGGAGGGCAGGCGTAAAGCTTTCTCCACCTGCAGCTCCCACCTGATTGTGGTTGGCTTGTTGTACGTGACAGGTTTTCTCCAGTACACAAAACCCAGGTCAGTCTCCTCTGTGGTTCTGGATGAAATGTTCTCCATCCAGTACAGCATCTTGACCCCCTTGTTAAACCCCATTGTCTATAGCCTGAAAAACAAGGAGGTGAAAACAGCTCTAAGGAATATATTGTGGAAATTCAGGTTTCTCAGTTAGTGTTGATTCTCTCTTTTTTTTTTTTAAAGTCAGAGAGCATAGAGTTGTGAGTAACTAATGTTTGGGACATTCTCAGCTCAGAGAATGGCACTTTGGGCCAAATCCTCCACTGGTCTAAATCAGTGCAGATCCATTGAAGTAAATTGGCCAAATCCCCAGCGTGTATAAATCAGCATAGCTCCATTGGAACCAATGGGTGCTGGAGTTAGACTCACAAAGGGTCTTGAACAGGAGAAATTGAGAGAGATATCCCATGACGCAGTGGCAAGGGCATATGCATGGGAGGGGACAGATCCCTGTTTCACTCATTTCTCCATCTCAGACACTTGAAGCGAGGGTCTCCCACATCTGAGATAAGTACCATAACCACTGGGAAAAAGTTATGCCAGAGCTCATGTTCCTAATTCTGTCTCCTTGTTTGCACAAAATCAAATGGATATAATTGACCATGAACAAATTCAGGTTGGAAATTAGAGAAAGGTTTCTCACCCTCAGAAGAATGAAGTTGTGGAACAACCTTCTCATAGGAGCTGTAGGGATGCACAGATTAATTCGTTTTAAGAAAGATTTGGATAAATTTATGACGGTGTGATGGTGCGGGGTAGGGCTCAGCAACCCTGGGCCTCACTTCTGGTTTATGTCTTATGTTCCTAAAGGACATGCTTCAGGGTTTCAGCCAGACACCACGGTTCATGAAGGAATCCTGCCTCCTCCCACCAATGTATTCTGGGAGGGGATTTTTTTGTCTCCTTCCTCTGAAGCATCAGAGATGGCCACAGTTGGAAATAGGATCTTGGATGGGATGGGCCAGGGCTCTGCGGCGGTACCGAGTTTTCTCTCTCTCAGATGTTTGCCTACGTTGTTCTTGCTCACATAGTCAGGGACTAACTGATGGACAATTAGCTAAGGACACAAAAACTAACCGCACATTTTTTTTAAGTACATCAGAAGCAGGAAGCTAAACAAACAATCAGTGGGGCCATTGGACGATCAAGATGCTAAAGGAGCACTCAGGAAAGAAATTGCTGTTGTAGAGAAGCTAAATGAATTATTTGCATTAATCTTCACTGCAGAAGATGGGTGGGAGATCCCTTCACCTTAGGTGATAAATTAGAGGAACTGTCCCATATTGAGCTGTCGATCGAGGAGGTTTTGGAACAAATTGATAAATTAAACAGTAATTAGTCACAAGGACCAGGTGTCATTCATCCAAGAGTCCTAAAGAATCTCAGATATGAAATTGCAGAACTCCTTCTTTTTCTTACAGTCATGAAATCTATCATTTCACAAGCACTTTCTCCCAAAATTGCCTTCCACCTTTAGATTTGCAACCATTTCCTCCCTATTGGTTAGAATCAAGTGTAAAATGGCCACACCTTTCACCTCCACTCTGACCACCCCCCATTGCTACACCCCTTACTCCCACTCTGGCCCAACCTGCCTAGCTAGGTTTTGCAGTCCTGAGGTCCCAAATGGGGCCATGGGCCATGGCAGAGTAATAGGTCACATCCATAGACTCTTATTGTATACATGTGTCGGGTTTTTGTTTGGTTTTGTGTCTTCAGAAAACCTAAAAAGCAATTTACAATGAAAACACTCAGTTCAGCCTATGTGAGCAACGAAGATTTACCCTGGTTGTTAGAGAGATCAAGTTTGGGATTTGAAAGGATTGTAAGGGAGGCGCCCAAATCCTATTAATTCTCCCAGTGACTTTAAAACCCTAAACCAGACCAAGACTCTTATTTCTATTTATTTGAAGGTTAAGACCCCATGGGTCCAGAACGCAGGTCTGCAGAGGTATTAGGCCCTTAACCAATCCAAACTACTACACAGCAGCAGCTGTAATCAGCCTGCACTCCACTTCCCATGACTGCTGTGGAGACAGACCATGAGAAGTTCCACCCCAAGGGTTTGATAGGCAGATAGCCCCACGGCGCCTGATTGGCTTCTTGCCCTATATAAACCCAAGGGGTGCTCTGGGAAGTGTCCAGGCAACAGTATGGATCTTCTGTAGTTGCTATGACTGTTCTGGCTCTATGTTCTTGAACTCCTGGCTTGACTGTGGCTTGTTTTGGACTTTGCCTCCTGACTCGGACCCTGAAACATGACTTGGACTCTGACGCTCGGTACTGACCCTGGCCTGTAACTGACTATGAACTCTTTGCTACTCCTAGACTCAGGTTTGCCCCTTGGCCCTGACTGCCCTTTTCGAGTTCCTGATATCGATAGTCTTCCAAATATCCCATGGAAGTGGGGACTGGTGTAGCTCATAGGGCTAGCTTGCCTTTACTATATTCAGTTCCTTACCTTCATTATATTTAGCTGCTTTCATTATATTCAGCTGTAATGCAAGAAACCTACAGGCCTGTATCCTGTAAGATATTAGCTGAAGCATTAGTTAGCATAAGTGTGGTTAAGTAGGCTGTAACCCTTGGCACAGATCAACCGTTACCTTTAGATTTTGGGAACTAAGAAGAGCTTCCTCAATGCTAGGAGTTATAATGGTCCAATAAGTGTTGCCACAAGGAACATAGAAGTAATAACTGCAAATCTGCTTAAGCAAGGGGTGATGGGTTTGATCATGAGCTGAAATGGTCGTTACATGTATTAATATACTAACCTATAGAAGAAAGACACCTCAATATTATTAGGATGAGGAAATACAAATAAGGGGGGGGAGACCCTACTGAATATGCATTAGATATAGTGGTGTCAGTGTAACACAGTGGTTCTCAAACTTTTGTTTTGGTGATCCCTCTCACACAGCAAGCCTCTGAGTGTGACACACACCCCCTTATAAATTAAAAACACATTTTAAAAAAATATTTAACACTATTATAAATCCTGTAGCTGGAGTGGTATTTGAGGGTGGAGACTGTCAGCTTGTGACATATGTAATAACCACATGACACCCTGGAGGCTGGGGGGGGAGGTCATGAACCTCAGTTTCAGAACCTCTGGCATAACATATTATAGAAGTTGCATCCCAGTCTGTGAATGGTAAGAGAGAGATCTATCCCTTAGGAGGGGCCAGAATGATGGCCACTGCTGATGAGAATGAAGATAATGGCTAATATTTCAGGTTGTTCTGCAAGGGATGGTGTGAGTATATGGATGTGCAGATGTACATTCTGTAGTCTCTCTATCTGCCTTACTAAATTAGAGTGTTTGTGACTTTGCTAAATGTAATAATGAACTAGTCAGTGGTCTTCCAAATTCTTTCATTTCTGTACTGCTTCTTCCAATACTTCAGTCTCCCCAGTTCTTGGTTTTCAAAATATTCCTCTCTCCAGGCCAGAAGGAAAAGTACCATATGGCCAGATTTCCAAAGATAGATGCCTACTGGGATTTTCAAAAGCATCCAGATACATAACTCCCATATGGACCCACGGAAAGGAGGCCCTTGAAGAATTCCACTATGATTTCAACAATTTCCACCCCACCATCAACCTCAGCCTGGACAGTCCACACAAGAGATCCACTTCCTGGACACTACGGTGCAAATAAGTGATGGTCAGATAAACATTACCCTATACCAGAAACCTACTGACCACTATACTTACCTACATGCCTCCAGCTTCCATCCAGGACACATCACGTGATCCATTGTCTACAGTCAAGCCCTAAGATACAACCGAATTTGCTCCAATCCCTCAGACAGAGACAAACACCTACAAGATCTTTACCAAGCAGTCTTAAAACTACAGTACCCACCTGGGGAAGTGAGGAAACAGATTGACAGAGCAAGACGGGTACCCAGAAATCACCTACTACAGGACAGGCCCAACAAGGAAAATAACAGAACACCACTGACCATCACGTACAGCCCCCAGCTAAAACCTATCCAGCGCATTATCAATGATCTACAACCTATCCTGAAAAATGATCCCTCACTCTCACAGACCTTGGGAGGCAGGCCAGTCCTCGTTTACAGACAACCCCCCAACCTGAAGCAAATATTCACCAGCAACTACACACCACACCACAGAAACACCAACCCAGGAACCAATCCCTGTAGCAAACCCCATTGCCTACTCTGTCCCCATATCTACTCTGGCGACACCATCAGAGGACCCAACCACATCGGCCACACCATCAAGGGCTCATTCACCTGCAAGTCTACTAATGTTATCTATGCCATCATCTGCCAGCAATGCCCCTCTGCCATGTACATTGGCCAAACCAGATAGTCCCTATATAAAAGAATAAATGGACACAAATCGGAAATCAGGAATGGTAACATACAAAAGCCAATAGGTGAACACTTCAATCTCCCTGGACATTCTATATCTGAAGTCTGTTTCTGAAGTTTTTTTTGGTCAAGAATAGTGACTTTTAAATCTAAGAGAGAGAGCAAAATTAAAATTCATTTACAAATTTAACACCATTAATTTGGGCTTGAATAGGGACTGCAAGTGGCTGGCTCACTGCAGAAGCAGCTTTGCCTCTCTTGGAATTGACACCTTCTCATCTATTATTGGGAATGGACTACATCGACCCTGAATGAATTGGCCTTGTCAGCACTGGTTCTTCACTTGTGAAGTACTCTTCATGTGTCATTATGTAATGCCTGCATCTGTAACTTTCACTCCATGTATCTGAAGAAGTGCGGTTTTTTTACCCATGAAAGCTTATGCCCAAATAAACCTGTTAGTCTTTAAGGTCCACTGGACTCCTTGTTCTTTTTGGTGAATAAACTTACAATTTATCTCCTCCTTTGTCTCAATGGCTATTTATTGCCATCATAGAATCATAGAACTGGAAGGGACCTCGATATGTCATCGAGTCCAGTCCCCTGCACTCAAGGCAGGACTAAGTATTATCCAGACCATCCCTTGTTGCTCTTCTCTGGACCAGAGGGTCCAGAGAAGAGCAACAAGAATGATTAAAGGTCTTGAGAACATGACCTATGAAGGAAGGCTGAAAGAATTGGGTTTGTTTAGTTTGGAAAAGAGAAGACTGAGAGGGGACATGATAGCAGTTTTCAGGTATCTAAAAGGGTGTCATAAGGAGGAGGGAGAAAACTTGTTCACCTTAGCCTCTAAGGATAGAACAAGAAGCAATGAGCTTAAACTGCAGCAAGAGAGGTCTAGGTTGGACATTAGAAAAAAGTTCCTAACTGTCAGGGTGGTTAAACACTGGAATAAATTGCCTAGGGAGGTTGTGGAATCTCCATCTCTGGAGTATTTAAGAGTAGGTTAGATAAATGTCTATCAGGGATGGTCTAGACAGTATTTGGTCCTGCCATGCGGGCAGGTGACTGGACTCGATGACCTCTCGAGGTCCCTTCCAGTCCTAGAATCTATTAATCTATGAATCTATGACAGGTGTTTGTCCAACCTGCTCTTAAAAATATCCAAAGATGGAGATTTCACAAACTCCCTAGGGACTTTTTTCCCACTTCTTAACCACTCTGATAGTTAGGAAGTTTTTCCTAATGTCCAACCTAAACCACCCTTGCTGCAATTAAAACCCATTGCTACTTGTCCTATCCTCAGATGTTAAGAAGAACAAGTTTTCTCCCTCCTCCGTGTAACAAGCTTTTATGTACTTGAAAACTGTTATCCTGTCCCCTCTCAGTCTTCTCTTCTCCAGACTAAACAAACCCATTTATTTTTCAAACTTCCTTCATGTTTCCTAGACCTTTAATCATTTTTGTTGCCCTTCTCTTTACTTTCTCCAACTTGTCCACATCTTTCCTGAAATGTGGCACCCAGAACTGGACACAATACTTGAGTTGAGGCCGAATCAGTGCGGAATAGAGCGGAAGAATTACTTCTCATGTCTTGCTAATAACAGTCCTGCTAATACATCCCAGAATGATGTTTGTTTGTTTTTTAAACAGTGTTACACTGTTGATCATATCATTTTGTGATCTACTATGACCCTCAGATCCCTTTCTGCAGTACTCCTTCCTAGGCAGTCATTTCCCATTTTCTATGTGTGCAACTGATCGTTCCTTCCTAAATGGAGTACTTTGTATTTGTTCTTATTGAATTTCATCCTATGTCAGACCATTTCTCCAGTTTGTCCAGATCATTTTGAATTATAAAGTTTGCGCATGATAACAAGCAGGGAAGGGTTCCAAGTGCATTGGAGGATAGGATTATAAGTGTACTCTCTATGCCATTATCTAAATCATTGACGAAGATATTGAGCAGAACCGGACTCAGAACCGATCCCTGCGGGACCCCACTTGTTATGCCTTTCCAGCATTACTGTGAACCACTGATAACTACTCTCTGGGAATGTTTTTCCAACCAGTTATTCACCCACCTTATAGTAGCTCCATCTAGGTTGCATTTCCCTAATTTGTTTATGAGAAGGTCATGCGAGACAGTATCAAAATCATATATAGTCTATTTACTCCTTTTTCCCATTAATGAAGTTTAAGGCTATCTGGCCGTGTTGTCGTCTTGTGATAAATATGTATTATGGCTAGGAGCTTCAAAGAAGCGTGGGGGAGATTACATGATTTGCTATTAGGGTGTCTAGCTCCTTTGGCTGTTTTGAAAATA
>NW_020687694.1:2877-5061 GCF_002925995.2 Terrapene triunguis | reverse complement strand
TGATATGAACATTGAAATAAGTTATCCCCTTGCATTTTTGTATCAGAGAAAGCAATATATTATATACACATCAATCCTTATGTTGCATTTTCTTATGAATATTACAAAATAATTAATGTCACTTGTTACCCTTACTTTGTATTAACTCAATCCATATGACTGCAGACCAAGACAAAAGAAAATCATTGCTTCAGGCAGCCATGACCCTGTAAATCTAGATCTACACTGAAATCAATAAGGGCTGCAGCAGAAAAAAAAACCCTCTTCATTTTGTTGTAGCACTTCTAACTTACCGACTTCACTGCTGCAAGCACATTAATGATTCTTCCATCAAGGCTTTGCCCATTTGCAACAATGTCACCCAGAGAATAGTAATCCTGAGGATCCTTTACAGGTACATGCAACAGGGAAAGCAGCTTGGTGTCCACTTCATAGTGGCAACAAATTTTGACCACTGAATGAGTCTCACTGAGCAATAATTTGTAGCAGCTAAATTGAATACATAAAAAACGTATTTTACACATCACTAGTACACTATCCAGTGAAAAGTTACATCAATTCATAGCGAACAATGTCAGTTGATGTTTTTCTATAGGATTATTACTGAGGACGATAAAAGGTTAGGAAATGCAAGTTGTTATATCTTGATAACAACATATCAGTTTTTCATCCTAAGGAAAAACGACATGATTATGTTACACTTCATAGATATTTACTACCAAGAAGTCAACATGCATTATTAACAATGTAAAACATAAATCCATCATCCTTTCAGCACTTCACAAGTAGTTTTTATTTTGTGATATATACTCCATGTAATGAAACATTTAAAAAGTGCTTTACAAAGTGTTAAATTACATACTATTAGGGTAGCAACTCAGTAACAATGTCTATAGTACTTAGATTGTAAACTTTTGGGGACAAATACCAGTAATACTACTATTAATAAACACACACACACACACACACACACACACACACACACAGGAAACATTAGCCAGGATAAAGGAGTTCCCTCTCCACAGATTCAAATGCCTGAAGAATATATGAGAAAAGGAAAAGGTCTTTGCTTTTCCTTCTCAAACAAATAACCCTCAATCGATATCCCATGCTGCAATTTGGGTAGATAAGGTTTGACTCAGTTGTTCAACATCTGTGACAAACTCCGCTCTGAGTTAGGACTTACAGGGCTAGTTAATCTCATTGTGCCATCTCAAATTTTCAGATACCTTTCACAAAGTTAACTGAAACCAAAATAATGGTGATACCATGTAAACTATTTTTAAAAAATAATGCTATAGTGTACTAAACTGCCTTCCAGCTAAAGACATGCAAATGGCTTTTGACAGGATTAAACATCTTTCCATAAAATTATTAAGTGTTTAATTAAACACAATGGGGCACAGTCATCCTTGGAATAAATTCAATTAACTTCAACATAAGTTATTGCAGGCATAATGTAAGTCATGCTTAGCTACTGAGGATCTTTACTATATTACTACAAAAGCCAAAGGTCCACATCATGACTAAATACGTTTTCCTTGTAAGACTGTTTGGCAGAATATAGAACTATATATTGTTCAGGACCCACAAGTGAATGACGACAGACACATGGATACATTTTAAACAGCAGGCCACAACTTTATTAAAATGTAACATCACTGTCTGCCCCGTTTCCCCATACCAGGCATCTGAAGTGGGTCCAGTGTGGGTTTTATAGGGCAACTACCATATAGCTCACAACTCTCAGGCAGGGCCGGCTCTAGGTTTTTTGCTGCCCCAAGCAAAAAAAAATTTGGCTGCCCCCCCGCCAGCCTTGGGCTCTCTCTCTTCCCCCCCACCGCACCTTCCTGCCACCCCAGCCCTAGGTCACTGGTAACTCGCTCCCAGGGCGGGTCATTCAGCAGGAATTTTGGATGGGCACAGAACACAGACAGGATTGGTTCCCATATGGTTACAGAACTGCAGTAAAGTGGAACAATTTTCAGCTTGTGTGATTGGAGGCTATCTGGATGCATATTATAAGACTGTCCTACATAAATGAGGAAAAGTTGAGGTGCCTTTATTATTCTTTTGTTCCATTCTTTGTTTCTATGGGGAATTTGCCAATGCAATTTCACTGTCTTCCTTTTAAACAAATAAAACCAAAACTAAAAAAAAAAAAAAAAAAAAAAAAAAAAAAAA
>NW_020687694.1:0-2777 GCF_002925995.2 Terrapene triunguis | reverse complement strand
AAAAAAAAAAAAAAAAAAAAAAAAAAAAAAAAAAAAAAAAAAAAAAGCAATGGCTGTTGAAAATAGCAATTCCTGTCCTAATAACCACTGGGAAGCATTTCTTGCTCAATTTATTCTACTTTTTCTACAGCAAGTTACAGTGGATCAGTATATTTGATTTGGGAGAAATTAAGTAACAGCTGCCCAAATTGAGCTTGAGCACTCCTGAATTTTGAGGGTGTTCAAATCTGGAAGGCAGGTGCTGGATTCCCTTTCTGAATATTAGCTAAATCTGGAAAGGAAAAGTCAATTTCTGCTTCCATGGCTCAGAAGTGTAAATCCTCCTACGTGCCTGGTACTGTATCTAAAGCTGCCCAGGTCCAGAGCCTCCCCTCCCTTACTTTTCATTTTAAATTCTAGTGGGATCCACATATCTCCCTTGCTAGGCTTCAGATAGAGAGGTGCACTGTCCATTTAGTCCACCCAATTCTTTCTTTGGGGGAGAGCCCAGGGCTGGGGCGGTAGGATGGGGCCCCGCACTTCCTAAAGCCGGCCCTGCTCCCTCGCCCACACCCCCTGCTGCCCCAGCCCTGGGCTCTCCCCCCAATTGGTGGAATTGGCCTAAAGCCGGCCCTGCGAGGGAGAGTCCAGGGCTGGGGCAACACAGGGGTGGGGGTGGCAAAAAACCTAGAGCTGGCTCTGTCCCTACCACTCACAGCAAGCTGCAGCATGAGGTTTCAGTTCCACACTCCTACCCCGTCCCTTTCCTGTTAATTGCAGCCGAGGGAATGCTGGGAAATGTAGTTCTTTCCCTGCTCCAGGACTGGCTCTATAGGCAGGGAGCTAACCAAGGAACTACAGCTCCCAGGGCCTCCTGTCGCTTCTCAGCTCCCATGCTGGATTCTTGCGCCCCTGCAAATTTGCCGCCCCAAGCAACTGCTTGCTTTGCTGGTGCCTAGAGCCGCCCCTGCCCAGTATCACGGCTGCCCAGAGCTGCATGGGGCTGTGAGTACTGGGGCTTTGGACTCTGCATTGGGAACAAGGAGGGAGGCTGTAGCTAGTTAACAGGGCAGGCTCCAGGGTTTTGGCCGCCCCAAGCAGCCAAACAAAACAAAACAAAACAAAACCTCACGATCGTGATCTGCGGCGGCAATTCGGTGGGAGGTCCTTCGCTCTGAGCAGGAATGAGGGACCGTCCGCCGAATTGCCGCCGAACAGCTGGACGTGCCGCCCCTCTCCAAAGTGGCTGCCCCAAGCACCTCCTTGGTAAGCTGGTGCCTGGAGCCGGCCCTGCTAGTTAAGTGGGGAGGTGGTTGCTCGCTCTGTGTGGCTTTGCAGAGAGCGGCAGAAGAGGGCACCGGAGGGGTTTGTTGGGGGAAAGTTCACTGGCGCTGAAGACGACCAGGAGCACCCAAGACTCACCACTGGACTGGAACTTTGCTCAGAACTCCTAAACTCTGTGTGCAGACACATTGCTCGGTGTCTGCCCTTCCAGACTGTGCTATTTTACTATGACAGGACAAAATACTGGATCCCTCCTGTATCCCACTTGATGCCTCCCTCCATTCAGTAATTTGCTGTTTATTTTTTGTTCCTTCAGTCAGTTTTCATTCATGTGACTTTCCTCTAAACCCAAACAAATTTGAATGAACTTTGTGTATAATCTGTCATGAGAGAGTATATCAACTGCTTTATTAAAATCAGAATTTTAATATGTATGTGTGTATTTCCTAATTGAACTTCTAAATGAACATTAATGCTTTAAAACAACTCTATTTATACAGTTGGCTCTCTATATTTTTCCCAGTTTGTTAACAAGGGCAAGCAGCAATAATTCTTACTAACATTGAAGGAATAAAGATTCAATAAGCACTTGTAGTATACTTCCATGTACATGTATTAATTTGCTCTACAGTAACTTAATGAGGAGAAATTAAATAAAGACTCCTCTTGAAATAAGGCTAATGTTATCAGAATTCTTGTGCACACACATGAGAGGTGTGAACATCTGACTCAAGCTCTCTGCCTTCATTTTCCAAATTACCCAAAGGAATGCAATGATATTGGAGGTGATCTGATTAATAATTTGTGATGTAAATGTCTGATAATGAAAGGGATGATTCCACACAGGATTGAATTCAGATATTCTCCTAATAATACTTTAGTGGGAGGAATCTGCATACAGTGCTTTTTAACAGCCACTAAAAATTTCTAAACCAGACAAGTTAACTGAAAGATTTTTTTAGAGTCTTCCTTGGATATGTGTAATAGGTTTTGTAGACTTTTTAAATGGTTCATAAGATTTATCACATGGCTATCACCATGGTTCCATGTTCTTTGATACGGCTCTGCAGCTTATCAAATGTTTATGCTCTCCACATATGTTGTACATTATATATTTAAATTAATGTGTCTAATATGTTTAATAAAACAGTAGCGGTATGATTTCAGTTACATATTTGTCTTCCATTTACTGGGTGCTGTAGTGCCAAACCTATTCACTACATTTGTTAATCCACAGTATTAAATAACATATTATTAGCCTCTGATGATGGGCAAGTGGAAATAAAGAAATATACTATTCCATCAATTTTTTGTTTGCCTGATCTAGATCACAATGTGTACAAAGACCAGTCTCATCTGATGTAGGCAAGAAGATGATCCATATATCTCAAAATATTCAGCCTTCAGGTATGTGAATCAATAACCACTAAATGTGCCACATCTCTGTCGGAGAAAAACAGAGTTCTCACTATTTGTTTGGGTACAGCAAGTCAGATGCTTTATTAACTCTCACA
>NW_020687693.1:273-8934 GCF_002925995.2 Terrapene triunguis | reverse complement strand
TCTAGCTGCTTGGAGAGCAGAGCTGAAGGTAGATGCATATCTTATCTCTCCTTGCCTGAAGGCAGAGGTGTTAAGTTTTTTTTTTTAACAAGGGGCTTTGTTAAGAGAAGGGTTCAATCAGTGAGCAAACTTTGAACTGGTAAAGGCAATTTACAAGTTGAATTGTTTTTTTTTCTTTTTACATCCTCGGGAGTAGCTTGTTAGAAAGTCTCTGTTAACTCAGCAGCAGCCACAGCTAAGTACATCCCAGTTTCAGTCAACTGCAGAGGGGGTGACCCAGCACAGGAAAACCAGGAAAATGACTACCAAAGAAGAAAAAGCTAAAGAGGAGGCCCACAAGAGAGCTATGGAGCTGAAAGAAAAAGAGATAGAGCTGAGAGACAGAGAAGAGAAAGCCAAAGAGGGGGCCCACAAGAGAGAGATGGAGCTGGAGAAAGCCAAAGAGGGGGCCCACAAGAGAGAGATGGAGCTGAGAGACAGAGAAGAGAAAGCCAAAGAGGAGGCCCACAAGAGAGAAATGGAGCTGGAAAAAGCCAAACAGGAGGCCCATGAAAGAGAAGAAAAAGCCAAACAGGAGGCCCATGAAAGAGAAGAAAAAGCCAAACAGGAGGCCCATAAAAGAGAGATGGAGCTGAAAGAAAAAGAGATGGAACTGGAAGCAGCAAGGACTAGGCAGGATGCATCAGACCATCCTAACAACTCCTCTCCAGGTACCACTTCCCATCCCAGGAAATTCCCCACCTACAAGGCAGGCGATGATACTGAGGCCTTCTTAGAAAATTTTGAAAGGGCCTGCCTTGGATACAGCATCCCTCCACCCCAGTACATGGTAGAGCTGAGACCGCAGCTCAGTGGACCCTTAGCAGAGGTTGCGGCTGAAATGCCTAAGGAACACATGAACAGTTATGAACTTTTTAAAAACAAGGCCAGACTCAGAATGGGGCTAACACCCGAGCATGCCCGTCGGCGGTTCAGAGCCCTAAGGTGGAAACCAGATGTGTCATTTACCCGGCATGCCTACCACATTGACAAAAATTGTGATGCCTGGGTATCAGGAGCAAATGTTAAATCTCTGGAAGATCTGCTTTCCCTAGTAAAAATGGAGCAGTTTTTAGAGGGTGTTCCTGAGGAAATAGAAAGGTACATCCTAGATGGGAAGCCCAAAACTGTAACCGAGGCGGGGGAGATTGGAGCCAAATGGGTGGAGGTGACAGAAAAGAAAAAAGCTAGTAGCAGTTGGAGCGAATATCAGAAGGGGCAAGCCGAAACAAAACCTTACCACCGGGGACAACCCAAGGCCCCACCCACATCCCAAGGGAAACCCCAGACGCCTTCTCACCCCACCACACCAGTCTCCATCAACCAACATCGCCCCGGTGATACCTTAGCAGGGCGATGTTTTAAATGTAATGAACTGGGGCATATAAAGGCTCACTGCCCCAAGAACCCTAACCGATTACAGTTCATTACACCCCAATCCCACCAAAGATCCCCAGACCCAGATGCCTCTCTCATACCCTCGGAGCGAAGGGAAACCTTGAGAGTGGGCGGAAAGAAGGTTATCGCTTGGAGGGACACTGGGGCACAAGTGTCAACTATCCACCAATCCCTAGTGGACCCCAAACTCATCAACCCGGAGGCTACAGTGACAATTCAACCCTTCGTGTCACAGTCTGTAACCTTGCCTACAGCCCAGTTGCATGTCCAGTACAAGGGCTGGGCAGGAATGTGGACTTTTGCAGTCTATGACAATTATCCCATCCCCATGCTGCTGGGGGAAGACTTGGCCAACCATGTGAAGCTAGCCAAGAGGGTGGGAATAGTCACCCGCAGCCAGGCTAAGCAAGCTTTCACCCCCATCCCTGTTCCTGAGCCGTCCACCAGGGCCCCGTCTGTGTTACCGGAGACCCAAACACAGGTGGTGGAACCGGATCCCCTGCCAACGACTGCAACAGCCGTAGTGGATCCAATCCCAGAGACCCAGCCAAAGCCAGTCCCAGAACCGGAACTGGCAATGCAACCAGCACCAGAACCATTGCCAGCACTGAGTCCAGCGCTTGCAAAACCGTCTACAACTCCAATGCCAGAGGGCACCAGCGAGCCTGAACTGGCGGAAGCAGCAGATAACCCTACCCAAGAGGCTCAGCCAGAGCCTGAAATACCACCTAGTGCACCAGCGGACAGCGGTTCACAGTCAATGGAAACAGCCCCAGCACCTGCATCGCTTCCAGAGGGACCAAGCCCCAGTCCACAGTCCAAGGAGGAACTGATGTCTCCAGCATCAAGGGAACAGTTCCAGGCCGAGCAGGAAGCAGATGACAGCCTTCAGAAAGCTTGGGCGGCGGCACGGAGCACCCCACCGCCTCTCAGCTCTTCTAACCGATCCCGGTTTGTTGTAGAACAAGGACTTTTATACAAGGAAACTCTTTCTGGTGGGCACCAGGAAGACTGGCATCCTCAAAGACAGTTGGTGGTTCCCACTAAGTATCGGGTAAAGCTCTTGAGCTTAGCCCATGATCATCCCAGTGGCCATTCTGGGGTGAACAGAACCAAAGACCGGTTGGGGAAGTCCTTCCACTGGGAGGGAATGGGCAAGGACGTTGCTAATTATGTCCGGTCTTGTGAGGTGTGCCAACGAGTGGGAAAGCCCCAAGACCAGGTTAAAGCCCCTCTCCAGCCACTACCCATAATTGAGGTCCCATTTCAGCGAGTAGCTGTGGATATTCTGGGTCCTTTCCCAAAGAAGACACCCAGAGGAAAGCAGTACGTACTGACTTTCATGGATTTTGCTACCCGATGGCCGGAAGCTGTACCCTTAAACAACACCAAGACTAAAAGTGTGTGCCAGGCATTAGCAGACATTTTTGCCAGGGTAGGTTGGCCCTCCGACATCCTTACAGATTCGGGAACTAATTTCCTGGCAGGGAACATGAAAACCCTGTGGGAAGCTCATGGGGTGAATCACTTGGTTGCCACCCCTCATCACCATCAAACCAATGGTCTGGTGGAGAGGTTTAATGGAACTTTGGGGGCCATGATACGTAAATTCATAAATGAACACTCCAATGATTGGGACCTAGTGTTGCAGCAGTTGCTTTTTGCCTACAGGGCTGTACCACATCCCAGTTTAGGGTTTTCACCATTTGAACTTGTGTATGGCCGCGAGGTTAAGGGGCCATTACAGTTGGTGAAGCAGCAATGGGAGGGGTTTACGCCTTCTCCAGGAACTAACATTCTAGACTTTGTAAGCAACCTACAAAACACCCTCCGACACTCTTTAGCCCTTGCTAAAGAAAACCTAAAGAATGCTCAGGAAGAGCAAAAGGCCTGGTATGATAAACATTCCAGAGAACGGTCCTTCAAAGTAGGAGACCAAGTCATGGTCTTAAAGGCGCTCCAGGCCCATAAAATGGAAGCGTCGTGGGAAGGACCATTCACGGTCCAGGAGCGCCTAGGAGCTGTTAACTATCTCATAGCCTCCCCCACCTCCAACATAAAGCCTAAGGTATACCATGTTAATTCTCTTAAGCCCTTTTATTCCAGAGGATTAAACGTTTGCCAGTTTACAGCCCAGGAAACAGATGACGCGGAGTGGCCTGCAGGTGTCTACTACGAAGGAACAAGGAATGGTGGCGTGGAAGAGGTGAACCTCTCCACGACCCTGGGACGTCTGCAGCGACAGCAGATCAAGGAGCTGTGCACAAGCTTTGCACCGATTTTCTCAGCCACTCCAGGACGGACCGAACGGGCATACCACTCCATTGACACAGGTAATGCTCACCCAATTAGAACCCCACCCTACCGGGAGTCACCTCATGCCCAAGCGGCTATACAAAGGGAGATCCAGGACATGCTACAGATGGGTATAATCCGCCCCTCTAACAGTGCATGGGCATCTCCAGTGGTTCTAGTTCCCAAACCAGATGGGGAAATACGCTTTTGCGTGGACTACCGTAAGCTAAATGCTGTAACTCGTCCTGACAACTATCCAATGCCACGCACAGATGAGCTATTGGAAAAATTGGGACATGCCCAATTCATCTCTACTTTAGACTTAACCAAAGGGTACTGGCAAGTACCACTAGATGAACCCGCTAAGGAAAGGTCAGCCTTCGTCACCCAGGCAGGGGTGTACGAATTCAATGTACTCCCTTTCGGGTTGCGAAATGCACCCGCCACCTTCCAAAGACTTGTAGATGGTCTCTTAGCGGGATTGGGAGAATCTGCAGTTGCCTACCTCGATGATGTGGCCATTTTTTCTGATTCATGGACAGAACACCTGGAGCACCTGGGAAAAGTCTTCGAGCGCATCCGACAGGCAGGACTAACTGTTAAGGCTAAAAAGTGTCAAATAGGCCAAAACAGAGTGACGTACCTGGGGCACCAGGTGGGTCAAGGAACTATAAATCCCCTACAGGCCAAAGTGGATGCTATCCAAAAGTGGCCGGTTCCAAAGTCAAAGAAACAGGTCCAATCCTTCTTAGGCTTGGCCGGATATTATAGGCGATTTGTACCACACTACAGCCAAATCGCCGCCCCGCTGACAGACCTAACCAGAAAGAAACAGCCAAATGCAGTTCAGTGGACTGATGAGTGTCAAAAGGCCTTTAACCAGCTTAAGGCAACACTCATGTCTGACCCTGTGCTAAGGGCCCCAGACTTTGACAAACCGTTCCTAGTAACCACAGATGCTTCCGAGAGAGGCGTGGGAGCAGTTTTAATGCAGGAAGGACCGGATCAAGAATTCCATCCTGTCGTGTTTCTCAGCAAAAAACTGTCTGAGAGCGAAAGTCACTGGTCAATCAGCAAAAAGGAATGCTACGCCATTGTGTACGCGCTGGAAAAGCTACGCCCATATGTTTGGGGACGGCGTTTCCAACTACAAACAGACCATGCTGCGCTACAGTGGCTTCATACCGCCAAGGGAAATAACAAAAAACTTCTTCGGTGGAGTTTAGCTCTCCAAGATTTTGATTTTGAAATACAACACATTTCGGGAGCTTCTAACAAAGTGGCTGATGCACTCTCCCGGGAAAGTTTCCCAGAGTTAACTGGTTAACAATTGTTCTTGGAATGAAACATTGTTAGTTTTTATATAATCAGTAGTATGTCTTATTAACTCTGTTTTCTCCTAAAACTCCAGGAAGAAATCACAGCCAGTGTGGAACCGAACGTCCAACACTATCTGTGATTTGGGGGGCGTGTCATAACTATGAAGGGAAGGGTAACAGCTCTCTGTGTACAGAGACTCCAAATCCTTTTACCTGTAAAGGGTTAAGAGGCTCGGGTAACCTGGCTGACGCCTGACCCGAAGGACCAATAAGGAGACAAGATACTTTCAAATCTCGGGGGGGGGAAAGGTTTGTGTGTGTGCTCTTTGTTTTTAGGGGTGGTTCGCTCTTGGGACTGAGAGGGACCAGACATCAATCCAGGTTCTCCCCATCTTTCTAAACAAGTCTCTCCTATTTCAAACTAGTAAGTAAAAAGACAGCAAGGCGTCTTAGATTTACTTTGTTTTCTCAACTTGTAAATGTACCTTTTTACCAGAGTGTGTATCTTTGTTTGCTGTACTTTGAACCTAAGACAGAGGGGGGTCCTCTGAGCTCTTTAAGTTTGATTACCCTGTAAAGTATTCTCCATACTGATTTTACAGAGATGATTTTTACCTTTTTCTTTAATTAAAAGCCTTCTTTTTTAAGAACCAGATTGATTTCTCCTTGTTTTAAGATCCAAGGGGGTTTGGATCTGTATTCACCAGGAGTTGGTGAAAGGAGGGTGGAAGGAAGGAGGGGGGATGGTTAACTTCTCCTTGTTTTAAGATCCAAGGGGGTTTGGATCTGTGTTCACCAGGGAATTGGTGAAAGGTTTCTCAAGGCTTCCCAGGGAGGGAATTCTTGTGATGGTGGCAGCGGACCAAAGCTAAGCTGGTAGATAAGCTTAGAAGTTTTTATGCAGGCCCCTACATTTGAACCCTAAAGTCCAAAGTGGGGATCCAGCCTTGACAGAGAGACCTGGTGATATCAAGGGTAGTGACTCTGGGAAACGTGCAGACCATAGTGGATGGCTTTGCTGCAATGGGATTCCCAAACTGTGGTGGGGCGATAGACGGAACCCATATCCCTATCTTGGCACCGGCGCACCAAGCCACCGACTACATAAACCGCAAGGGGTACTTTTCAATGCTGCTGCAAGCCCTGGTGGATCACAAGGGACGTTTCACCGACATCAACGTGGGCTGGCCGGGAAGGGTACATGATGCTCGCGTCTTCAGGCACTCTGCTCTGTTTAGAAAGCTGGAGGAAGGGACTTTCTTCCCGGACCAGAAAATAACCGTTGGGGATGTTGAAATGCCTATTGTGATCCTTGAGGACCCAGCCTACCCCTTAATGCCATGGCTCATGAAGCCGTACACAGGCAGCCTGGACAGGAGTCAGGACCTGGTCAACTACAGGCTGAGCAAGTGCTGAATGGTGGTGGAATGTGCATTTGGGCGTTTAAAAGCGCGCTGGCGCAGCTTATTGACTCGCTCAGACCTTAGCGAAAAGAATATCCCCATTGTTATTGCTGCTTGCTGTGCGCTCCACAATCTCTGTGAGAGTAAGGGGGAGACATTTATGGCTGGGTGGGAGGTAGAGGCAAATTGCCTGGCCGCTGATTACGCGCAGCCAGACACCAGGGCGGTTAGAGGAGCACAGCATGGCGCGGTGCGCATCAGAGAAGCTTTGAAAACCAGTTTTGTGACTGGCCAGGCTACGGTTTGAAACTTCTGTTTGTTTCTCCTTGATGAAATCTCCACCCCCCCCCACCCGGTTAACTCTACTTCCCTGTAAACCAACAACCCCACCCTCCCCTACTACCCTCCCCCCTTCAAGCACCACTTGCAGAGGCAATAAAATCATTGTTACTTCACATTCATGCATTCTTTATTACTTCATCACACAACTAGGGGGATAATTGCAAAGGTAGCCCAGGATGGGTGGGGGAGGAGGGAAGGAAAAGGACACACTGCAGTTTAAAACTTTAAAACTTTAACACTTATTGCTCGGGAAATCATCTGGGCTGGAGTGACTGTGTGGCCAGAGGCCCCCCCACCGTGTTCTTGGGCGTCTGGGTGAGGAGGCAATGGGACTGGGGGAGGAGGGCTGTTGGTTACATAGGGGCTGTAGCGGCGCTCTGTGCTCCTGCTGCCTTTCCTGCAGCTCAACCATACACTGTAGCATTGGGGAGGAGGGCTGTTGGTTACACAGGGACTGTAGCGGTGGTCTGTGCTCCTGCTGCCTTTCCTGCAGCTCAACCATACGCTGTAGCATTGGAGAAGAGGGCTGTTGGTTACACAGGGGCTGTAGCGGCGGTCTGTGCTCCTGCTGCCTTTCCTGAAGCTCAGCCATACGCTCTAGCATATCAGTTTGATGCTCCAGCAGCCGGAGCATGGACTCTTGCTTTCTGTGTGCAAGCTGACGCCACCTCTCATCTTCAGCCCGCAACTTCCTCTGTTCCTCCCGCGATTCAGCCCGCCACCTTTCCTCCTCAGCCCGCGATTCAGCCCGCCACCTCTCCTCTCGCTCATATTGGGCTTTTCGGTAATCAGTCATTGACTGCCTCCACACATTCTGCTGGGCTCTGTCAGTGTGGGAGGCAGTCTGAAGTTCTGTAAACATTTCATCACGTGTCCTTCGCTTCCTTTTTCGAATATTCACGAGCCTCTATGAAGGAGAACGATTTGCAGCTGGTGGATGAGAAGGGAGAGGTGGTTAAAAAAGATACATTTTAGAGAACAATGTGTACACTCTTTCACGTTACATTTTGCTGTTCACATTACACAGCAGATGTGCTTTCGTTACAAGGTCGCATTTTTCCTCTTATATTGAGGGCCTGCCTGTTTGGTGTGAGAGATCACTCACGCAGTGCCAGGTCACAGATTTCAGCTTGCAGGCAGCCATGGTAAGACACAGTCTTTTGGCTTTTTTAACCTTCTTAACATGTGGGGATGGTTTCAAAGAGTACTGCTATCATTAACCATACCAAGCACCCGTTGGGTTGGCCATTTAAAATGGGTTTGCAATGTAAAAGGAGGGGCTGCGGTTTCAGGGTTAACGTGCAGCACAAACCCAACTAATAACCCTCCCCCACACACCCAATTCTCTGGGATGATCACTTCACCCCTCCCCCCACCACGTGGCTAACAGCGGGGAATATTTCTGTTCAGCAGACCAGGAAGGGGCACCTCTGAATGTCCCCTTAATAAAATTGCCCCATTTTAACCAGGTTACCGTGAATGATATCACTCTCCTGAGGATAACAAAGAGAGATAAGGAATGGATGTTGTCTGCATGCCAGCAAACACCGGGACCATACGCTGCCATGCTTTGTTATGCAATGATTACAGACTACGTGCTACTGGCCTGGCGTGGTAAAGTGTCCTACCATGGCGGACGGGATAAGGCAGCCCTCCCCAGAAACCTTTTGCAAAGGCTTTGGGAGTACATGAAGGAGAGCTTTCTGGAGATGTCCCTGGAGGATTTCCGCTCCATCCCCATACACGTTAACAGACTTTTCCAGTAGCTGTACTGGCCGCGATTGCCGGGGCAAATTAATCATTAATCATTAAACACGCTTGCTTTTAAACCATGTGTAATATTTACAAAGGTACACTCACCAGAG
>NW_020687693.1:0-263 GCF_002925995.2 Terrapene triunguis | reverse complement strand
CCCCCCCCCACCACCACACACACACAAGTTTTAGGATGCCAGCTTTTCATTAAGAAGTCTTTATCAGATTCACTTTTATGTTGCCCAGTGGCTTCAAAGGCAACTGCACACACCTAAGGGCAGAATTTGACCCTTAACTGAAACTTTATTTTAGGGTTACCATACGTCCGGTTTTTTCCCGGACATGTCCGGCTTTTTGGTAATCAAACCCCCGTACGGGGGGAATTGCCAAAAAGCCGAACATGTCCGGGAAAAATACCGCC
>NW_020687692.1:943-1458 GCF_002925995.2 Terrapene triunguis | reverse complement strand
CCCCCCCGTTTCCCCTCAGTTTGAGCTGCTGTACTTCCGGGACTCGGCTCTGACACATGCTCAGCAATATCGCTGGTGAGACCCCCCAGGGACCCTCCCGTCCTGCCGCAAATTCCCAGGGGCCTGGACACCCCTGCCCACGGAGCAGGGTTCCTGGGGGCTGGGGTTGAGTCCCGTGGGGTGGGGAGGATTGGGGTCACCAGGATCCCTGGGAGAGACTCGTGGGCCCCCCAATACTGACCCCCCCCCACTCCCTGGTGCAGGTACCAGATGCTCTACCAGGCCGGAGTGTTTGTATCCCGGTCCTCCCTGCGCTGCGTCCGGATCCGCCACATCTGGGTCCTCGCCCTGCTGCAGGTTTGCCTGCCCCGCCCCCTCTGCCCTGCCCCCCAACCCCCCTCTGCCCTCCCCCGACCACCCTCCGCCTTCCCCCAGCTGCCAGCCCCCCTGTGCCTGCCCCCAGCCACTTCTGCCCGCCTCCAGCCCCCCTCTGCCCCGCTGCAGGTTTGGCTGCC
>NW_020687692.1:0-843 GCF_002925995.2 Terrapene triunguis | reverse complement strand
GCCACATGCCCAACTGAGTGCTTCACCTAAGCCACTCCTGGACAAGGGGCCGATTTCCCGGCTCCCCAGCCCTGCCCCCCACCCCGGAGTATAACCCCGGACTAGCCCGTCCTGCACCGCATGGGGTCCGTACAACGATCGCCCATTAATGGATTAACTTCCCCCTCGACGGGGGAAAGAGACGCAAAGATTTGTCCAGACCCGTCACTCAAACCACGCTGGGAAAGAGAAACATTAAACAAGTTTATTAACTACAAAAGACGATTGTAAGTGATGCTAAGTGGTAGCAAACCGATCAAAGCAGATCACCCGGCCAATAAACAAAACACAAACTAAGCGAGGTGTCTAGTCCCGGCCCCTGCCCTCCTGGCAGGGCTAAGTATTATCTGGCCCATCCCAGACAGGGGTTTGTCCAACCTGCTCTTAAACATCCCAATGACGGAGATTCCACAACCTCCCTGGGCAACTTATTCCAGTGCCTCACCTCCCTGACAGGTCGGGGCTTTGTCCTAATGTCCAACCTAAGCCTCCCTTGCTGCAATTTAAGCCCCTCGCTTCTTGTCCTGTCCTCAGAGGTTAACGAGAACAATTTTTCTCCCTCCTCCTTGTAACAACCTCCTACATACTTGAAAACTGTTCTCATGTCCCCTCTCGGCCTTCTCTTCTCCAGACTAAACACACCCAATGTTTTCAATCTTCCCTCATAGCTCATGTTTTTAGACCTTTAATCATTTTTGTTGCCCTTCTCTGGACTCTCTCCAATTTGTCCACATCCTTCTTGAAATGTGGTGCCCAGAACTGGACATAATACACCAGTTGAGGCCGTATCAGCGCGGAGCAGAG
>NW_020687691.1:0-1287 GCF_002925995.2 Terrapene triunguis | reverse complement strand
TGCTTGGGGCGGCAAAAACAGTAGAGCTGGCCCTGCCTGCATGGGTCCATTGGCCATTAGATACACAGTGTATCAAGAGGGGTGGGGTCAGGGCCGGGTCCAGGGCTTTGGCAGCCCCAAGCAGCCAAAAAAAAAAAAAAAAAAAAAGCCGCGAACGCGATCTGCGGCGGCAATTCGGCAGGAGGTCCTTCGCTCCTAGGCGGAGTGAGGGACTGTCCGCCGAATTGCCGCCAAATACCTGGACGTGCTACCCCTCTCCGGAGCGGCCGCCCCAAGCACATGCTTGACCAGCTAGTGCCTGGAGCCGGCCCTGGGTGGGGTGGGGGTGGAGTCCCTGGGATTGAGTTCTTTGTGACCTGGCATCCCCCATGCGGTGGAGATGCACCGTTTCCATGGCATTTTGACCATTCCACTACCATTGTGGGAAGGGGACAATGGAGCAGGATTTATTCATCTCTTATTTGTTAAATTGAGACACAGAATGGGTAAATGATTTGCCCAAGGCGACAAGGTGAGCCAGGGGCATAGCTAAGATCCCCCCAGGCCTGTGCTCTTTCCTTGCAACTTCTCTGTTTCATGCCAAAGGAGTATAAATACTAACTGAACCAGAATAAATTAGAGTGTCTCCCTTTGACTAGATTTCTCTTCATGCGTGGTGTATTGTTATTATTACAGTTAGTACCTAGAGGCCCCAACCGATATCTGGGCCCCATTGTGCCAGGCATTATATCAGCATACTAAAAGATAGTCCCCACCCCATGGATCTTACAATCTAACCCCCCAACTCCTGCATTATGATGCATGTGGGCAGACTGCTATGTCTGCCCTGTCACCGTACAGGCCTGGCAATTAGGCAGACAAGGATTAGAAGAAAGGAATCCCCTTTTCCCAAAGATTTTGAAAGGATGGTATCATAACAGAAGCAGTTTTTGCTGCTAAGAGCTATACAACTGTAAGCAGAGTCAGGATGAGCTCTACCCTGACATCTGGTGGTGAATTATGGTGAATGTGGAAAAGAACTCCAGGGGCTAATCTTGTTTGCATAGGCACACCCACTCGCCTAGCATGAAACAACAGCAACTGAAAGTGGTTACTTTGGCTGGTGTGGGATCCCCAGTTTCTCTGTTATTGGGGCAGGAAGAATAAAGTTTTGTTACCCTGATTCTGTGAATCAAGGCCAGTGGAACTGTTGTATGACAGAAGGACTGAGTGAGTCCTTCACCATTACCTAAGTAGCAATTGCTTGACAAGGGGCATGGGTTACAAAACCCAGTGAATTGAGAGAGG
>NW_020687690.1:0-1368 GCF_002925995.2 Terrapene triunguis | reverse complement strand
AGATCCCTTTCTGCCGTACTCCTTCCTAGACAGTCTCTTCCCATTCTGTATGTGTGAAACTGATTTTTTCTTCCTAAGTGGAGCACTTTGCATTTGTCTTTGTTAAACTTCATCCTGTTTAACTCAGACCATTTCTCCTATTTGTCCAGATCATTTTGAATTATGACCCTGTCCTCCAAAGCAGTTGCAATCCCTCCCAGTTTGGTATCATCCGCAAACTTAATAATCGTACTTTCTATACCAATATCTAAGTTCGGTTTTGTGCATTTAGAAAGTTGGCAATGCCAGCCAGCCCCTGCCCTGGGGCCGGATCGGAGCTGGTGCCCCCTAGAGGGGACAGGCCCCACGCCCCATTCCCCACCCCCCTGAGCCAGCCAGTCCCTGCCCTGGGGCCGGATGAGAGCTGGAGCCCCCTAGAGGGGACAGGCCCCTGCCCCATTCCCTGCCCCATTCCCCGCCCCCCTGAGCCAGCCAGTCCCTGCCCTGGGGCCGGATGGGAGCCGGCGCCCCCTAGAGGGGACAGGCCCCACGCCCCATTCCCCGCACCCCTGAGCCAGCCTGTCCCTGGTGCTCACGCTCCAGCTCAGGGTCTCTCCCCAGGACTGTGGGGGCGTCACCGGGGCCGTCTCAGCTCCCTGCACTGACGGTTCATGGGGCACCAGGGGCAGGGGAGAGAATCCCTCAGGGGCAGGGCCTGGCGCTGGGCAGGGCCACGAACAGCCCTCGGCAAAGGAGCTGCCCTGGGCCCCCAGCCTGTGTTGTACTCAAAGTACTATACAGGATCTTTTCAGGGGGATTAAGGCAAAACGCCACATTTATTAGTAATACAGGTATCAATTAATACTCTATGATATGCATATGAGATATATATATATATATCACAGTCATGCATTCACACACACACACACACACTCCGTCTTGCTGTTGTTACCCACTAGTTGCTCCCCTTAACTGCACTGGCCAGGTGAGTTAGATGGGGGAGGGGTGGAGCCGGGCGTCTGCCGATCCGGATCGATGCTCCGATGTTCACAAGACAAGACCTGGGGTCCTTCTGCAAGACACCTCACTTTTATAGCAGCTTCCCTCTTATGCAAATCTAGACCAGATTCAAAATCTGGGTCTGTGTCCGTTGGTCTTTGTGCTGCTTTTCTGTAGGTGTTGTCCCAATGCTGCTCAAAGAGGGTGTTTTCTAAAGAAGGTGCTGGCTTCTAATCCCTGAGGCCGTCAATATGTCTGCTTTTCTTTACTGGGCCCACTTGACAACTTGTATTGTCCTTTGCTCTGGCTCCCATTCCCTCTCCAACTGTTGTAGCTGTCTGGAGGTGGGTGTCTTCCAAGCCTCACTCATTCACACCTCATTCAGTCAAT
>NW_020687689.1:0-1926 GCF_002925995.2 Terrapene triunguis | reverse complement strand
ATTTGTACTGTGGTGTCTAGGAAGTGGACCTCCCGTGTAGATTGGTCCAGGCTGAGGTTGATGGTGGGGTGGAAGCTGTTGAAATCATGGTGGAATTCTTCCAGGGTCTCCTTCCCATGGGTCCAGATGTTGAAGATGTCATCAATGTAGCGTAGGTAGAGAAGGGGCGTGAGTGGACGAGAGCTGAGGAAGCGTTGTTCCAGGTCAGCCATAAAAATGTTGGCATATTGTGGGGCCATGCGGGCGCCCATGGCGGTGCCACTGGTCTGGAGGTATATATTGTCACCAAATTTGAAATAATTGTGCGTGAGGATAAAGTCACAGAGCTCAGCAACAAGTTGTGCTGTGTCATCATCAGGGATATCAGCCTCTTTGATGATAATGTCAGGGTGGTTTCTGAGGCTGTGGATGACATTGTGTTCTGCACGACTTAGGTTATGAGGTAAGCGATGTTGTTTTTCCACAATTTCTGCCTGTGCACGTCGGCGGAAGCATTCTATGTATAGGTCCAGACTGTCATTTCGACCCCCAGGAGGAGTCCATGTGGAGTTCTTCTTCCTGTGTTGTTGGTGGGAGGGTATCTGTGTATCAGTGCGCTGTTCAGTGTTATCTTGAAAGTATTCTTTGAGTCGGAGGCGGCAAAAGTAGGCTTCCAGATCACCGCAGAACTGTATCATGTTCGTGGGGGTGCTGGGGCAAAAAGAGAGTCCCCGAGATAGGACAGACTCTTCTGCTGGGTTGAGTGTGTAACTGGATAAATTGATGATATTGCTGGGTGAGTTAGGGGTACCCCTGTTGTGGCCCCATGTGGCAGGTAGGATTTTAGACAGCTTACGGTTCTTTTTCCTTTGTAAAGAGGTGAAGTGTGTAATGTATATCTCCTGTCTTATTTTAGTAAAGTCCATTTGTGTGGAGGGTTGGTTATTTATGAAAGTCTCCAGGTTGGAGAGCTCTTTCTTGATGTTTTTCTGTTTGCTGTATAGGATGCTGATCAGGTGGTTCCTCAGTTTCTTTGATAGTGTATGGCATAATCTCTCACTGTGGTCTGTGCAGTATGTAGATAAAACTTAAGTATCTTAAGATATCTTAATTAAGTATCTTAAGTATCTTAATACTTTCAAGATAACACTGAACAGTGCACTGATACACAGATACCCTCCCACCAACAACACAGGAAGAAGAACTCCACATGGACTCCTCCTGAGGGTCGAAATGACAGTCTGGACCTATACATAGAATGCTTCTGCCGACGTGCACAGGCAGAAATTGTGGAAAAACAACATCGCTTACCTCATAACCTAAGTCATGCAGAACGCAATGTCATCCACAGCCTCAGAAACCACCCTGACATTATCATCAAAGAGACTGATAAAGGAGGTGCTGTTGTCATCATGAACAGGTCTGACTACCAGAAGGAGGCTGCCAGACAACTCTCCAATACCAAATTCTACAAGCCACTTTCCTCAGATCCCCCTGAGGAATACACTAAGAAACTGCACCATCTACTCAGGTCATTCCCTACACTAACACAGGAACAAATCAACATACCCTTAGAGCCCCGACCGGGGTTATTCTATCTACTACTCAAGATCCACAAACCTGGAAATCCTGGACGCCCCATCATCTCGGGCATTGGCACTCTCACTGAAGGACTGTCTGGATATGTGGACTCCCTACTCAGACCCTACGCCACCAGCACTCCCAGCTATCTCCATAACACCACTGATTTCCTGAGAAAACTACAATGCATTGGTGACCTCCTAGAAAACACCATCCTAGCCACCATGGATGTAGAGGCTCTCTACACAAACATCCCACACACAGATGGAATACAAGCTGTCAGGAACAGTATCCCTGATGATGACACAGCACAACTTGTTGCTGAGCTCTGTGACTTTATCCTCACGCACAATTATTTCAAATTTG
>NW_020687688.1:0-3381 GCF_002925995.2 Terrapene triunguis | reverse complement strand
GGGTGCAGGAGTCAGGGCAGAGGGCTGGGGGCATGTGAGGGGGTGCAGGAGTCAGGGCATGGGGGGGCTGGGTATGTGTGGAGGGTGCAGGAGTCAGGGATGGGGTCATGGGGGGGATGCAGGGGGCTGGGGTGTAAGGGGGCAGGGCAGAGGGCTGGGATCAGGGGGTGCTCCCAGCCCCCTGCCCGGCTCATGGCAGGGGGCTGGAGGGATACGCCCTGCTCCTACCCTGCTTCCCCCTGCCTCTTCTCCGCCTCCTTACCAGTCTGAGCAGCGAGGGTGCTGGAGCTGCTCTTCTCCCCTCCCTCGCAAGGGTCATCGGTGGCAGGGAGGGAGAGGAGATGGGGCCCGACGCAGCACGCTGGGGGAAGAGGCGGAGGAGGGGGAAGCTTGGCTGCAGTTGGAGCCTGCTGTACAGCAGCAGCCGGCAGGACCAAGCTTGCTTCTGGCCCCTGCCCCCACCAGAGAGAGCGGTAGGCGGGGGGGCAGAGACGAGCGGGCTGTGTCTGACAGGATTTTTAATGGCACGCTGCTGCCTGCCGGGGTTCAGCAGCGGGCTGAGCGGGACCCTGGCAGGCAGCAGCGTGCCATTAAAAATCAGCACGCGTGCCATAGGTTGCCGACCCCTGCTTTAGACTTTTGGTAGAATTGGCCAGAGAGTTAGCCAGCAGATCTAAGAGACCCCATCCCTACACTGGACCAAACCCCCCACTCCGAATTGCTAGGGAGAGCTTATGTTCTTCAGAGTCTGCTAGATCTATTTTGCTGCTGCACATTTGATAGTTTGCCTCATTTAGGACCTTCCATGCAGATAGAGTGCAGCATGAGGTCAGGATGGAAGGAAATCTCCAGAGATATTTGGGATATTTAACATGGCTGATTTTATTCCTGTCCATTTCTTAAGATCTGATCAAGTCTGTGTCATACTTCCACTTTCATCTGTATCGCTGCTCTGATACCACCACCTTTTAAACTTCTAGTTGTTCCAGCTGCTACTAGGCACTGGCACTAGCTGGAATTAACCGTTAAGATAAAAATGCAGGCAGAAGAATAGCCCAGGCAGGACACCTCACTTCTAGTTTCATAAACTGCCTGCAGTAAAGCAATTACAATCTAATGGAATAAGCAGATATGATTTTGGCAGGAAATTTTATTTAGTTCAATTTCATGATCACAAAATGAAGTGCACAGCTGCCATCTAGTGGTCAAACGGTTACCATTAGTACACAGATGTCTCTAATCTTGCCCCTTTTCTACAGGCAACATCTATACTGCTTAGCCCATGTACCACCAAATAATTCTAGTGAATTTTAACACTTCCTGTGGCACACCATAGTGCATGCTAGGCTAGGTCCTTTAATGATGGCTTATTATTTCCTATGGAACAGCATTTAGTTTGCAGGACATTCAGTGTCCTCAATCAGCCCACTGACTGCTCTTTTTTAGGATATATTTATGTGCCTTAAGTTACAGAAATTACAATGGTTCAAGTCACATTACAAAAGTAATTAAGTGTTGTAACAATCTTAAATAATCACAAAAATACTGTAGGTTGAATCTTGGCACAGTCTCATAGCAAGGACAGCATCTTTTTTGGGGAGTTCAGAAGGAAAAAAAAAACCTACCAAACCAATCTTTATAATTTATTATATATAAATATAAATAACACCCCTTGGATTTAAACACACACACACTCCTGACGTGCACTGCTTTCTAGCCCCTTTGCACTCCTAATATAGGATAATTTGAGTTTAAAAAGAAAAGAGACTGGACCTATAACGTAGTCCAACTGTTTTGGGATTTAAGGATGATGGGCGAATGTTTTTAAAGGAAAGAGATACTGTTCCTTAAAATGATGTGGGTTTTACACATTCAGAGAAAAAATTCTTCATGAATTTCACAAGACTTACTACAAATAGCATACACCCTCTATAGCAACACAAACATCAGAATAGCTGAGAAGTGACTACTCTTACATAACGTGTAAACAAAGCATTCATTTTGTTTTGTGGTTTATAGGGACGTAACTGGCGATGAATAAACCGCCAGAAGATCCAAACATTAAATAACCTATATTCTCTAATTTATTTTAGTTTGTTTCAATAATACAGTACTGAAATCTACTACGGGCCCCAATAAAGCCCACTGAAATCAGTGTAGCAGGGTTGCCAGTTTGGTCAGCAGGCCTAGCACTCAGGGCCTGCTGCCCTTTTCACCCAATGTGTCCAGGACCCCATAGAGGGGCTTCTACTCAGTCAGCTTCTGAATTGGTAAAACCCTAGTCCTGCCCATCCCAGGGCTAGGCAAAAAGGAATCTGTGGCGGAGAGGGGGATCTGGGCCTTACCACTCCAATGTTTCAGTTTGGGGCATGGCTGATTTTTGATTTAGTCCTTTCCACCAAACCCCCAGAGTCTCAGGACTGATGCAGACAACCCTCATGTCTCCATGGTTCTCTCTACTCCTGGGGTGAGATCTCGAGGTGGGGGGGGGGGAAGGGAGAAAGACTGACAGCTGGATCACCTCAATAAGAGCTTCTTCTGCTCCTGTTGCAGGGCAGCACTCTTTCTGGAAATTGCTTCTCTCCTCCCACCTGCCAGGACTGCTAGAGCTCCTTTTCTCAGGAGCATGCTCAAGCAGCACCTGAGGGTATGGCACTCCGTACTACAAAGCAGCACCCTGGAATCCCCATATTCAACCACTATTATAATTATGATAGGTTTTGTACAAAGTATGCCTTGTGAGATATCATTTTAAAAGTTTTCATCTGTTGAACGTTATTATCCTGTTGGGTCGTATGTGCTATCATTGTATGTGAAGTTATGCTGTATGCGTGTTACTGAAATATGTTCTGAGGTGAGGAACCCACAACCAATCTTTCAGGTACAACAATAGAGTAGCCAGATATGCTGATGGCCCATTAAAGGGAATCCACTTTCCCAGCAGCCATCCCAGACTTCTCAGAGAGAGCACCTAGACAATGGAGACTGTTTGACCAATGTATGCAGACCCCACATCACAAGCATCGATCTTGCCAGCCAGCTGGAAGAAACTATTACTGGGCCTCTCCCTCCCCTCCAGCCCCCAAACTCAACACGTGGAAGAAACATCTGGAGGACAAAGACTTTGAACTGAGGTTGGTCGTCCCAGGCTGGAAAAGAGCCCCAACCTGTGTATTGAAGGTCTGTAGTCTACTTCTACCATCTGTCAGAGTGACATACTGATTCAAATCCTGTAAAAAGCAACAGAGGATCCTGTGGTACCTTTAAGACTAACAGAAGTATTGGAGCATAAGCTTTCGTGGGTGAATGCCCACTTCATCAGACTCTTGCGTCTGATGAAGTGAGCATTCACCCACGAAAGCTTATGCTCCAATACTTCTG
>NW_020687687.1:0-1720 GCF_002925995.2 Terrapene triunguis | reverse complement strand
GGAGAACTCCCTTGCGAAACTCCCTGTTAGCAGCCCCTGGTCGCAAAAGCGACCCATGACAATCATACCACCTCTCACATAGCGCTTTCTGTCCATACATCAAAAAGGGCCTTGCAAAAGAACTCAGCATCATCCCCATTTCACAGGTGAGGAAACTGAGACACAGGGAGGTGAGGTAACCTGCCCAAGGTCACAGAGTCCTCACCACCGCTTTGAAGCTACTTTAGGCAGGTAGCGACCATTAACCTAGCAATCCAAGCAATGGCAGATTCCCCTTCTACAGGAAACGTTGGGGCCAACTTCTTCCCAGTCCCCAGCACAGTGATATGGCCAGAGTGCCATTGCATAGACAAAAGCAAGCCACCCAGACCTTTGCAACAACACTGTTAACTCCTAGTTCTGTTGAGGTCCATGGCAAATCTCCCACGGACTTAAATGGGGCCAGGATTTCACCAGGAGTGTGTACAATTAGCACACTGCGTGCGACACTCCTCAGCAGCCAGGACAGTGATGACAAAGGATCGTAACAGAAAATGAGCTCATCTGAAACCTTCCTGATTCATGAGCATCTGCGCATGCTTCACTTTATGGAGAGAAAGAAAGAATAAGAAGTTTAAGAACCAGGTTGCCCAGGAAAGCTCCTGGCTTGTCACAGCAAGAGAGTTTGTGCAACTCCAGGGCTGGCAAGGTAACAAGCAGAACTGTGGCAATGCCTGCTCGTGAAGGATACAGTGCAGTAGATTAAGGAAATAAAGGCAGATTCTCTGCCTATTATGGAATTTAACCAGCATCGGAATCTTCAGATCCAGATTATGAAATGGAGAAATGTCAATGGTTCAAAGGGCTACTGGCCCCAGCTGTCCTACAGGCCCCTGACTGGAATTGCACTGGGAGTGGAGGTGCAGGGACTGAATGCTGAGGACTCTGCCACGGTCTTCACAATTAGCTGGATTCTGAAAGCATTTCTGAGACTCAGCTCTTACTTCTGGGTTGGTTTGTTTTCCCCCCTAGATAAAGTGGGGGCTCCTGGTTAACAGGTGTGTCAGTCTTCATCTCACTGTCCTTCCCTCGGTCTCTTAAAGCAGAAAGGAAAAATAAAGCCCTTTTCTTCCAGACGGCTGCCTCTACTAGACTAACTCCCCTCCATTCCTCTGTAAAGGATACATATATATTCCACCTTAATACGTTTCAGGGATTTGGAGAGCATTAGTTTCCTTGACTGAAATGTTCAGCCATACTCAAGACATCTGATTGTCTTGGGTCAGCAGTTTAAAATTTGCCCAGAATGAGGAAAGATTTTCTGGAGAGTCCTACTCAGACTCTAGGGCTCCCATTTGTTTCTAGGATTAGTGATCTGTATTACAGTCCTTCCATTTGTTAAACATGTCTCTTTCCCTTTCCGTATTCCTCACACACTCAGCATCTTGGCAACTCAATTCCTTCTAGCAGTTAAAATAATCCATCTTTGGAAAAGCTTTAGGCTTTACTGGCATTGGTACATGAACATGGATTTACAGTGCTGCCAACTCTTGCAATTTTATCAGGGGTCTTGTAATATCTGGGGAGGGGGTAGCAAAGCCCCAGCTCCTGGACTCATGTGATCATGTAAGAATTGGGGGGGGGGTTGTTTTTTGTTTTATTTTTTATTAAAAGGAGGTTTCCAGACTTCATGGTTTGCGACCAGGGGCTGCTAACAGGGAGTTTCGCAAGGGAGTTCTCC
>NW_020687686.1:6708-7911 GCF_002925995.2 Terrapene triunguis | reverse complement strand
CCGAAGTGTGGCCAAGGACGCGGTAGGGAACCGGTTCTTAGGATTTTGGGAGCTCATCACTGGTTGTATGTTAGACATGGGAGGTATTCGGCACTGGTGGAGAACTCAGCTGGAGTCCTGTGTCCAGTTCTGGGTGCCGCACTTTAGGAAAGATGTGGATAAACTGGAGAGAGTGCAGGGGATAGCAACAGAAATCATCAAAGGTTTAGAAAACCTGACCTGTGAGGAAAGGTCAAAAACACTGGGCCTGTTTAGTCTTGGGATACGAAGACTGAGGGGAGACCTGATAACAATCTTCAAACATGTTAAGGGCTGTTATAGAGAGGGCATTGAAGGTAGGACAAGACGCAATGGGCTTAATCTGCAGCAAGGGAGATTTAAGTTAGATAGTAGGACAAACTGCCTAACTCTGAGGGTCAAGTGCTTGAACAGTCTCCCAAGGGAGGATGTGGAATCCCCGTCATTGGAGGTTTGTAAAAACAGGTTGGACAAACCCCTGTCGGGGATGGTCTAGGTCAGGGGTTCTCAAACTGGGGGTCGGGACCCCTCAGGGGGTCGCGAGGTTATACCTGGGGGGTTGTGAACTGTCAGCCTCCATCCCAAACCCTACTTTGCCTCCAGCATTTATAATGGTGTTAAATATATAAAAAAGTGTTTTTAATTTATTAGGGGGGCGGGGGGCGCACTCAGAGGCTTGCTATGTGAAAGGAGTCACCAGTACAAAAGTTTGAGAACCACTGGTGTAATACATGTATGAAATATGGACATTTTGCAGCTGTTAGCCGTACCAAAGCAGTCAGGGAGTTGGTTCCTATTACAGACAGCCAAGAGCCATTGTCTCTGGGATCCATCACTTGTGATGAAACAGAACCTGGAGAGTGAAACTGACTATTCATGGAAAGTCTATTGACTTTAAAATTGACTCAGTAGCTGACATCATAGTCATCTCGGAAGTGACTTAGGGTATGTCTACACTACGAAATTAGGTCAAATTTATAGAAGTCGGTTTTCTAGAAATCGTTTTTATACAGTTGATTGTGTGTGTCCCCACACAAAATGCTCTAAGTGCATTAAGTCGGCGGACTGCGTCCACAGTACTGAGGCTAGCGTCGACTTCCGGAGCGTTGCACTGTGGGTAGCTGCGGGTAGCTATCCCACAGTTCCCGCAGTCTCTGCCGCCCATTGGAATTCTGGGTTGAGATC
>NW_020687686.1:0-6608 GCF_002925995.2 Terrapene triunguis | reverse complement strand
CCCCCCCCCCCCCCCCCCCCCCCGTGAAAGCAACGGCAGACAATCGTTTCGCGCCTTTTTTCCTGGGTTACCTGTGCAGACGCCATACCACGGCACGCATGGAGCCCGCTCAGCTCACCATCACCGTATGTCTCCTGGGTGCTGGCAGACGTGGGACTGCATTGCTACACAGCAGCAGCTCATTGCCTTTTGGCAGCAGACGGTGCATTATGACTGATATCTGTCATCGTCGTACTCCTGGGTGCTCTTTTAGCCAACCTCGGTGAGGTCAGTCAGGGGCACCTGGGCAGACATGGGAGTGACTCAACCAGGTCATTCCCATCTTCTGCCGAGCACCCAGGAGATGACGATGGCTAGCAGTTGTACTGCACCATCTGCTGCCAGCCTAAGATGTAAAAGATAGATGGAGTGGATCAAAACAAGAAATAGACCCGACTTGTTTTGTATTCATTTGCTCCCCCCTTCCTCCGTGAAATCAACGGCCTGCTAAAACCAGGGTTTTGAGTTCAATCCATGAGGTGACCATTCTGTGTGACAGTTGTTTGTGTTTCTCCTTGATGCAAGCCACCCCCTTTGTTGATTTTAATTCCCTGTAAGCCATGTCGTCAGTCGCCCCTCCCTCCGTCAGAGCAACGGCAGACAATCGTTTCATGCCTTTTTTCAGCGCAGATGCCATAGCACTGGGATCATGGAGCCCGCTCAGATCACCGCGGCAATTATGAGCACTGTAAACACCATGCACATTATTCAGGGGGATATACAGAACCAGAACCTGCCAAAGCAAAATCAGGCAAGGAGGCGACTGCAGCGCAGTGACGAGAGTGATGAGGACATAGACATTGACATAGACTTCTCACAAAGTACGGGCCCCGGCAATGTGCACATCATGGTGTTAATGGGGCAGGTTCATGCCGTGGAACGCCGATTCTGGGCCCGGGAAACACCCACAGACTGGTGGGACCGCATAGTGTTGCAGGTCTGGGACGATTCCCAGTGGCTGCGAAACTTTCGCATGCGTAAGGGCACTTTCATGGAACTTTGTGACTTGCTTTTCCCTGCCCTGAAGCACAAGAATACCAAGATGAGAGCAGCCCTCACAGTTGAGAAGCGAGTGGCGATAGCCCTGTGGAAGCTTGCAACGCCAGACAGCTACCGGTCAGTCAGGAATCAATTTGAAGTGGGCAAATCTACTGTGGGGGCTGCTGTGATCCAAGTAACCAACGCAATCACTGAGCTGCTGCTATCCAGGGTAGTGACTCTGGGAAATGTGCAGGTCATAGTGGATGGCTTTGCTGCAATGGGATTCCCTAACTGTGGTGGGGCGATAGATGGAACGCATATCCTTATCTTGGGACCGGAGCACCAAGGCAGCCAGTACATAAACCGAAAGGTGTACTTTTCAATGGTGCTGCAAGCACTGGTGGATCACAAGGGACGTTTCACCAACATCAACGTGGGATGGCCAGGAAAGGTACATGACGCTCGCATCTTCAGGAACTCTAGTCTGTTTCAAAAGCTGCAGGAAGGGACTTTCTTCCCAGACCAGAAAATAACTGTTGGGGATGTTGAAATGCCTATAGTTATCCTTGGGGACCCAGCCTACCCCTTAATGCCATGGCTCACACAGGCACCCTGGACAGTAGTCAGGAGCTGTTCAACTATAGGCTGAGCAAGTGCAGAATGGTGGTAGAATGTGCATTTGGACGTTTGAAAGCTCACTGGCGCAGTTTACTGACTCAGATAGACCTCAGCGAAACCAATATTCCCATTGTTATTACTGCTTGCTGTGCGCTCCACAATATCTGTGAGAGTAAGGGGGAGAGGTTTATGGCGGGGTGGGAGGTTGAGGCAAATCGCCTGGCCTCTGATTGCGCGCAGCCAGACACCAGGGCGGTTAGAAGAGTACAGGAGGGTGTGGTGTGCATCAGAGAAGCTTTGAAAACCAGTTTCATGACTGGCCAGACTACGGTGTGAAAGTTCTGTTTGTTTCTCCTTGATGAAACCCCTCCCCCCTTGGTTCACTCTACTTCCCTGTAAGCTAGCCACCCTCTCCTCCCCCCTTCGATCACCGCTTGCAAAGGCAATAAAGTCATTGTTGCTTCACATTCATGCATTCTTTATTAATTCATCACACAAATAGGGTAATAACTGCCAAGGTAGCCCGGGAGGGGTGGGGGAGGAGGGAAGCACCGGGTGGGGTGGTGGAGGAGGGAAGGACAAGGCCAAACTGCACTTTAAAACTTAAAAACTTTAAAACTTATTGAATGCCAGCCTTCTGTTGCTTGGGCAATCCTCTGGGGTTGAGTGGCTGGGTGGCCGGAGGCCCCCCCCCCACCGTGTTCTTGGGTGTCTGGGTGAGGAGGCTATGGAACTTGGGGAGGAGGGCGGTTGGTTACACAGGGGCTGTAGCGGCGGTCTGTGCTCCTGCTGCCTTTCCTGCAGCTGAACCATACACTGGAGCATATGAGTTTGATGCTCCAGCAGCCTGAGCATTGACTCCTGCCTTCTGTCAGCAAGCTGACGCCACCTATCATCTTCAGCCCGCCACTTACTCTCTTCAGCCCGCCACTTACTCTCTTTAGCCTGCCACCTCTCCTCGCGTTCATATTGTGCTTTCCTGCTCTCTGACATTGTCTGCCTCCATGCATTCTGCTGTGCTCTGTCAGCGTGGGAGGACAGCATGAGCTCAGAGAACATTTCATCCCAAGTGCATTTTTTTCGCCTTCTAATCTTTGCTAGCCTCTGGGAAGGAGAAACATATGCAGCTGGTGGAGGAAAAAAAGGGAGAGTGGTAGTTAAAAAGACACATTTTATAAAACAATGGGTACACACTTTCACGGTAAACAGGGCTGGCGCTTCCATTTAGGCGACCTAGGCGGTCGCCTAGGGCACCAGGATTTGGGGAGGCCGCAATTCGGCGGCGGGGGGTCCTTCCGCGCTCCGGGTCTTTGGTGCAATTCTGCGGCGAGTCCTTCACTCACTCCGGGACCCGCCGCCGAACTGCCCCGAAGACTGGGAGCGCGGAAGGACCCCCCCGCCGCAGAATTGCCGACGACAACCGGGAGCGCGGAAGGACCCCCGCCTAGGGCGCCAAAAACCCTGGCGCCGCTCCTGACGGTAAACCTTGCTGTTAACATTACATAGCACATGTGCTTTCGTTACAAGGTCACATTTTGCCTCTTATTGAGGGAGGACCTGCCGGTTTGGTGTGAGAGATCACTCACGCAGGGCCGGGCAACAGAATTCGGCTTGCAGGCAGCCATGGTAAGCCACAGTCTTTTGGCTTCTTTAACCTTCATAACATATGGGAATGGTTTCAAACAGCAGCGCCCTCGTTTCCCATACCAAGCGGCCGTTGGGTTGCCATGTAAAATGGGTTGGCAATTTAAAAGGAGGGGCTGAGGTTTGCGGGTTAGCGTGTAGCACAAACCCAACTAACCTCCCCCCACACCCAAATCTCTGGGATGATCGCTTCACCCCTCCCCCCACCGCGTGGGTAACAGCGGGGAACATTCCTGTTCAGCACAGGCAATACCGTCGAATTGCGTCCACACTACCCCAAATTCGACCCAGCAAGGTCGATTTCAGCACTAATCCCCTCATCGGGGAGGAGTACTGAAATCGATTTTAAGAGCCCTTTAAATCGACAAAAATGGCTTCGTAGTGTGGACGGGTGCAGGGTTAAATCGATCTAACGTTGCTAAATTCAACCTAAACTCATAGTGTAGACCAGGACATAGTTAAAATGAAACCCAGGTTCTAACCTACATGCCTAGCCAGGTAAGCTAGCCCAGATTCAAAACATATATAAACCTGGGTAAGAGCGCTGTATGTGTGGACAGGAGGGGTGTTTGTGCTTAACTCTGGGTACAAGTCTGCGTTAACTCTGCAGTGAAGATAAACTGGAAAAACTCTTATTCCAGTATAAGAATATCTATCCCCAAGGGAGTTATACCAGTATAACTATAGGAGTTTAAACTCAGGCTAGGTCTACACTACAGCGGGGGTCCGACCTAAGATACGCAACTTCAGCTACGTGAATACCGTAGCTGAAGTTGCGTATTTTAGGTCGACTTACCTGGCTGTGAGGATGGGGGAAAGTCGACCGCTGCCGTGCTGCCGCCGACTCCGCTGCCGCCTCTTGCTGCGGTGGATTTCCGGAGTCGACGGCAGAGCGATCAGGGATCGATTTTATCGCGTCTTCACTAGACGCGATAAGTCGATCCCAGAAAACCGATTGCCTGCCGCCGGACCCTCCGGTAAGTGTAGACAAGCCCTCAGACCTTAGCTCAGAGGTAGGCAAACTACGACCTGTGGGCCAATCCAACCCATGGGACCATCCTGCCCAGCACCCGAGCTCCTGGCCCGGGAGGCTCGCCCCCGGCCCCTCCCCTGCTCTTCCCCCTCCCCGCAGCCTCAGCTCGCTCCACCGCCTGCGCAATGCTCTGGGCAGCGGGGCTGTGAGCTCCTGGGGCAGCGCAGCTGCAGAGCCCGGCCTGACCCGGTCTCTGTGCTGTGTGGTGGCGGCGGCGGCAGCGGTGTGGCCTGGCTCCAGCCGGGTGGCGCGGCTGTAGCGCCGCCAGCCACCGGTGCTCCAGGCAGCGCGGTAAGGGGGCAGGGAGCTGGGGGGGTTGGATAGAGGGCAGGGGAGTTTGGGGTGGTGGTCAGGGGGCGGAGCTGTGGATAGGGTCGGGGCACACTGGTCGCTGTATTTTCCTCCCCATGGCAATGACAGTTCCTTATAGCTCCCAAACCTTCAGGGCCAGAGTACAGTCCAGCACATTAATGGGGGGGGGGAAACAGGGGGTTGAATGGGGGCAGGGGTCCCGGGGGGCAGTCAGGAAGGAGGGGGGGTTGGATGGGGCGGCGGGGGCAGTCAGGGGACAGAGAGAAGGGGTGGTTGGATGGGACAGGGGTCCCGGGGGGGCCGTCAGGAATGAGAGGAGGGGTTGGATGGGGCGGTGGGGGTCCAGGGGCGGTCAGGGGATAGGGAGCGGGGGTGTGTGAATGGGGTAGGGGTCCTGAGGGGGCCGTCAGGGAACGGGGGGGTTGGATGGGGCAGGAGTCCGGGGGAGGGCAGATAGGAGGTGGGGGCCGGGCCACGACCCCCTCTCCTAACCGGCCCTCCATACAATTTACAAAACCTGATGCGGCCCTCAGGCCAAAAAGTTTGCCCACCCCGCCTTAGCTTATAACTAAGTATAACTTTCCCATGTAGATAAGGCCTTAGCATACCAAAGAGACATTTAAGAGGTGACCAGATCACAGTCTACAAGTGCCTACAAAAGGGAAGAGATTTCTGATAGTTTAGGAGTCTTTCATCTACCAGACAAAAGCAGAACAAGATCGCATAGGTGGAAGCTGAAGCCAGACAAATTGAGACTAGAAATAAGGGTCACATTTTTAACAGTGAGGGCAGTTAGCCACTGGAATAATTCATCTAGGGACGTGGGGAATTCTCCATCACTTGGATTCTTTACATCAAGACTGGGTGTGACTTTCTAAATTATGCTCTAGCTCAACCACAAGATATGGACTGGATGCAGGAATCCCTAGGGGAAGGTCTGAGGTCTGTGCTTTGCAGGAGGTTAGACTAGTTGATCATAAGGGTCCATTCTGGCCTCGAAATCTATGAATATATACTGGTGGCTGTATTCCCCCCCTCCCCGCCCCCCGCCCCATTGCAGTGAAACATACTGCAAACAATTGGCTGGAAGAAGATGCAAATGACGCCACCTGAGATGAGGCTGTCTCTCCTCAGAATTCTTAAATAAAAGCCCAGCTGAAAACTCATCAAACAAAACGTTGTTTGCTATATCTTTGAAATTCCCTTTCCCTCAGCAGGGACAGAGATTCACAGGTTTCACTTGAGTTCACCAAAGTCTTCTGGGATACAGATTGTGTGAAATGTGCTGTGTTGTACATACTGTAGAACCTCAGAGTTACGGACACCTCGGGAATGGAGGTTGTTCATAACTCTGAAATGGTCATAACTCTGAACAAAACATTATGGTGGTTCTTTCAAAAGTTTACTACTGAACATTGGTTTAACACAGCTTTGAAACTTTACTATGCAGAAGAAAAATGCTGCTTTCAACCATCTTAATTTAAATGAAACAAGCACAGAAACAGTTTCCTTACCTTGTCAAATCTTCTTTTTTTTTAAACTTTCCCTTTATTTTTTTTAGTGGTTTTCATTTAACACAATTCTGTACTGAATTTGCTGGTTTTTTTTTTTTTCTTTCTTTCTCTCTGGTCTCTGCTGCTGCATGATCTCATACTTCTGGTTGCAAATGAGGTGTGTGGTTGACCAGTGAGTTTGTAACTCTGGTGTTCGTAACTCTGAGGTTCTACTGTAATTGCTTTTCTGGAAATAGCATCACTCCGTGAAGGTTTCTGATGTAACTTCCCCAGAGCAAGCGTCTATTTCCTGTATGTCTCCGGACAGTGGAGTTAGGTAAGCACTTCCTGATGGCCTGAGGTCGCTCTGCAGACACTCTGCCCCAGTTTAGCTCCCTGAACACCTCAAAAACTCCAAATCACAATCCAAAGTTAGTTACAACCAGGGCCGGCTCCAGGCACCAGCCGACCAAGCACGTGCTTGGGGC
>NW_020687685.1:0-1914 GCF_002925995.2 Terrapene triunguis | reverse complement strand
GGGGGTCTCACAGGACATGTGACCATGTCACCTGGTATTGGAATCCATCTTAAACCTGGGGCTTTTCCATTTAGAAGGAGGGGTGGGGACCCAGAGCCAGGAGACCTAGAGAGACAGGGACCCAGAGAGACAAAAGATTCCTACCTTGTGCCAAAGCTATATAAGGGGGTGGAACAGAACAAAGGAGGAGTCATGCTAGAGCTTGTCCACACCTGGAGTTATTCCAGTATAGCCGCTGCTCTTGACTTTGGGCACGTCTTCACTACCCGCCGGATCGGCGGGTAGCAATCGATCTATTGGGGATCGACTTATGTGAAGACGCGATAAAATCGATCCCCGATGGCTCTGCCGTCGACTCTGGAAATCCACCGTGGCAAGAGGCGGAAATGGAGTCGACGGCGGTGCAGCAGCGGTCGACTCGCCGCCGTCCTCACAGCCAGGTAAGTCAACCTAAAATATGCAACTTCAGCTACGCTATTCACGTAGCTGAAGTTGCGTATCTTTGGTCGACCCCCCTCCCCCGTAGTGTAGACCTAGGCCAGGTCTACACTACCGCGGTAGTTCGACGGCTGGCAATCGAACTTCCGGGTTCGATTTATCGCGTCTGGTCTGGACGCGATAAGTCGAACCAGGAAGTGCTCGCCGTCGACTGCGATACTCCACCTCAGCGAGAGGAGTACCGCGAAGTCGACGGGGGAGCCTGCCTGCCGCGTGTGGACCGCGTCTGAACCGCGGTAAATTCGAACTAAGGTATGTCGACTTCAGCTACGTTATTCACGTAGCTGAAGTTGCGTACCTTAGATCGAATTGGGGTGTTAGTGTAGACCAGGCCCTAGCCTTTCACACCCAACCTTAATCCGAATTAACTTTCAAGTGTCAATGAGCCCCTGCTCCAGAAGGCAGCCTGGAGCCCAGAAGGCATTTCAGGCTGGTTCTGGAGGGGGAGAATGCATTGATAAGGATGAGCAGAAGGACATGAGTGGGCCCCGCGCTGGCCAGTTAAACCTCCTGTCCAAAGCCCTCCCAGAGATAGCTTTGTTTATATTTATGAACTTGCATGCAGCCCTTAGGCTGGTCTAACAGGGGGAATCTTCTCTCAGGGCCAGCAACCTGCCAGCCACAATCCACCGCGCGCTTCTACCCTCCTAACTGCTTCTGCGGAATGTATGGCTCGAGAATCCCGAGCTGGGCGGGTCGGGGGGGATTCCAGTGAGAAGGTTCAAGGAAAAGTCCTGCCTCAAGCAGCGGCAGAGGTAAAATAGAGTTTGTAGAAAGGGGGGGGGGGGGTAAGCTCCTCCCCTCCCCCGGCATTGTGAGGCCGTGTTTAACTCTTTCCAGGGCGTCCAGTGATGAATTATCCAAGGGCGGGGGGCTAGTTGCTGTTGTTGGCTGTCGAGGCCAAAGGTCGTCCACCAGTTTGGAGGGCGGGGCTCCGGGCTGCAGGGGGCAGAGCAGGCTGGGGCAGCTCACAGCAGGTCCTTGTTGCTGTATATTTGAATAAAGACTTTGTTGTCTTTATTCAACAGTGCAAGTGCTACGCACCTCTGTGAGAAAAACAAGCCGCCGCTTGCTCTGCTTGAGGCTGTATTGCTCCCGTGGCTGTTGAGCTGGTGAAGCCTGCTGACCTGGCCGTACAAGTGCTCTGGCTGTCTCACATTGGTCCTGCAGTTCATGTGGATATTATTACAGGGGTAGCTGGCACCTGGGCTGCTTAACACTTCCCAGCATAAAGGATTCTTGCACCTTTTTCTTCGAGTATCGGGGTAGCCGTGTTAGTCTGTATCTACAAAAACAACAAGGAGTCTGGTGGCACCTTAAAGACTAACAGATTTATTTGGGCATAAGCTTTCGTGGGTAAAAACCTCACTTCTTCGGATGCATCCGAAGAAGTGAGGTTTTTACCCACGAAAGCTT
>NW_020687684.1:0-3187 GCF_002925995.2 Terrapene triunguis | reverse complement strand
CCAAGAATGAGTACCGTGGTCTACGGGCAGAATTTGACAACGTAGGATTTTTAATATCTGAACTATTCAAATGGAAGTGGTGATGCTGCGTTTTTATTTTATGTAAAATTCTAACTGTCCTCTTTTTTGTGTTTAAAGATCTATACATGACTAATATTTAAGTGCAACTAAATACATCCCAGGTCAGAGCAAGCTGCGATATGTTCCTGTCACAGGGTGAGCTGGTCCATTAAAAGACTGGGGCCCAGCTGCACTTTTTCTCAGGTTTAGCCCATCTGCCTGTATGATGGGAATGAATACAAGGGTCATGTGACAGAAGCATGCATCTAAACCAGGCCTGCTGGTTTAGATGCATGGCAGCCTGTAGTCATTCAAGAGAGAGACCCCACGCCCCAAAAGTTCAGAGACACTCTCTCTCTCCTTAGTTCCCAGGCAGAGAGCCTGTGAAGAGGACAGGTGACAATTTTCCAGAACTCTAAGGCAGAAGACTTTTGGGGGAAGATATTTACAAGGAACTGGAAACTGTGCAGGGATAAGCCTCCATTGATGGACCTGCAGGATGCAGAAGTCCCAGCTAGGAGAGGGGCTGGACTGCAGGGATGGGCATGCTCTGATAAAGACCTGGAAAAACTTGAGGCATTATAAATGGAAAGGAATAATTGAGGCTGGTAAGGGTATGTTTGAGTGTTGTGTTATGATAATCAACCAAACTGGAAGAGAGCACTACTGTAAAATCGCCACATGTGATAGCTGGCTTGATGCAAGATTGAAGGTAAACTGAGGTAGCAGATGGGCCCAAAGGCAGTTTGGGGGTAATGCCCTGGAACCGTTCCCTTTAGCCTTGTTCGGATTTGAGCACTGCTTCTTTTCTACCCACACTCTCTAATAGAAAACTGCTTTTTTATTTTTGATACACATGGTCTACACTGACTTAATACAGAGGTTCTAAATTTGTCCACGATAGCTGCCCGGCATAGCTATGTGTCATCCTAGCTGTGTGAGCACATTAATCAAACATTTTCTACAGAGGAGAAAATACTAACCACTACACATACTCTTCTTTCCATGTTTACTCTTGAAACACTCGATTCATACTGAAACTTGGACGTCTAAAGGTTTTTATCCAGAAAAGCGTACTCCTTTCTAGAATGGAACTAAATTATTTCATTCTCATTTTTTTCTCTCTTGATGTTGGTAATAAATTTACTTCCTTTTTAATTTGGAGTACTATAGACTCTTATGACAGATATAAAACAGATTAAAAAGGTTGAAAACCAGTTAGAATTTGGTGGTGTTACAGTTATGGTCTTGTTAACTTCCTGGTTTAGATAGCAATATAAAGTCAGGTGATAAATTTAAGATTGAGCATAGCACTACACTAATTTCCCTTACCCCTGAAGAATGTAGTTCTGGAGACAGAGGTGCAAGCTGAATGTCTTTGTTGGTCCATAAATACGGGGAATTAAGGTGTACCAATACTGGTTTTTAAGAACATGTAACCTATTCCTTGAATATATAGTAAGTGGAAAAGGTAGAGTAATTTGTCAATCTCTTGATATTTGGATTGTACAGAATTGAGTCTAGTTTGGTATTGATCCTTTCTGTTTGTTGGCTGTTCAATGGCATATTTGGTGATAGCTGATCATCAGTCCAACACCTAAATGTTACCTCTCAACTGAGCAGTTGAGGACTGAGTGGGAATGGGGAAGCATCTTCTAAACCTAATAGGTGCTTGCTTTGACAAAATATGTTACGTTAAAAAAAATTGAGAGCAAGTGTTAAATCTGCTGCCCTTGTGATTGAACTTAAAAGAAAGCTCTGGTTAGGATTCCCAATGATTAACAGACTGTACTATAAATATTGCTTAAATTATGAATATATTTATACACTACAACTATATACTTGAAAATGTGCCTGAAAATATTTTTCATATCCTTGCCCAGTCTTGAGTTAAAGATTTGTTACCTTAACATGTACTGTTTTTGGTATGATACAGAATCTAGAACCCGGGACTGGACAGTGAAAGGAGGATGGATTTTTCAGATATCTGGGCTATTTTTAATTGTACTTTTTTAAAGCCATCATGCTGAGTTTCAAGGATTAGGGCCGAATTCTGCTCTTAGTTATACAACACAGAAGTCAACAGTTACTCCAAAGTTCTCTTTCTGTAAGAGGAAGCAGAACATAGCTTATTCTTTTTGCTTTGTTTTATAACGTATCTTTGGAGCTCATCATTTAAAGGGACATCAGGAATTTTTAATTTTTTCAAATAGATTAAATATGACTACAAATAAAATGTGATGTGTTTTCCTCATAGGCAATAGCCGAGAAACACGATTTGGAAAACAACTCCAATGAGCTGACACAGAAGCTGTGCAGAGCATCACGGGCTTTACTGGCAAGCCAGTCATCGGCAAATGAGCTGAGGAGAAACTTTGAGGTAAAGAAATCAGAGGGGCAACTGGAATAATTAATCATTTAAACTGGAAATCAGTAAGAACTGGTGCCATTTAGGCCTTACTGACTCACAGGGGAACTCTGCAAGCTGTGTGTTGGAGAATAGTGTATTTCCACCAGAAGTTGTGTTTCGATACTGTCTTAATCTGGCTGTCCTTTTTTGGACCATCTTAAGACTGTAACAAAGTTCCTTCTCTGCCTTGGTGGGTCCTGCGCTTATTGGCGGATTTGCTCACCTCAGAGATTCACGGCAGCCCTCAGTTTGGACACTTTTGTGGCTCAAACCTGCCGTTCATTCAGCTAACCTCATCACTGGCCAGCATGGGGAAAAGGAAGGAGAACAATCCCCGCAGTCTCTGCTGACCCACCTTGGGTCAGGGGGACAGGCCAGGGACCTTCCCCTCTGGTGGGACTCACAGTCCAAGTCAACTGTCTCCTCTTATATCCAATAGGGGGGAGGAGGAGGGGGGGAACCTGGGCCTGCCCTCTAATCTGGGTTTCAGCCCAGGGCCCTGTGGATCGCAGCTGTCTACAGTGTTTCATGTAACACCTGTGTGACAGCTACAACTCCCTGGGCTACTTCCCCATAGCCTCCTCCCAACACCTTCTTTATCCTCACTACAGGACCTTCCTCCTGATGCCAGATAGCGTTTGTACTCCTCAGTCTTCCAACAGCACGCCCTCTCACTCTCAGCTCCTTGCGCACCCTTCACTGACTGAAGTGAGGTCC